>NC_090733.1:146150379-146202879 GCF_036898095.1 Palaemon carinicauda
CTAATGTAGCTCATTTAAAATAAAAACTTTTATAAAATTAGTATACTTAATGTAGCTCATTAAAAAAAAAACTTTCTATAAAATTAGTATTCCAAATGTAGCTCATTCAAAAAACTTTATTCAATTTAGTATTCCAAATGTAGCTCATTCAAAACAACTTTTATAGAATTAGTATACCTAATGTAGCTCATTAAAAAAAAACTTTCTATAAAATTAGTATTCCAAATGTAGCTAATTCAAAAAAAAAAATTATTCAATTTAGTATTCCAAATGTAGCTCATTAAAAAAAAACTTTTATGAAATTAGTATTCCAAATGTAGCTCATTCAAAAAACTTTATTCAATTAAGTATTCCAAATGTAGCTCATTCAAAATACTTTTATAAAATTAGTATTACAAATGTAGCTCATTCAAAATAACTTTTATAAGACACTAATAGAATCTATCCAATTTGCAGGTCGATATTCTGGTCAACAATGCAGGCATTGTCACAGGCAAAAATTTCCTGGAGGCTCCAGATCACCTTGTGGAACGCACATTCGATGTCAATATTATGAGTCACTTTGGGTATGCATTTTGTTTACTGTTTTTAGACAGTTTGCCAGCGTTAGACGACAACTTAATATATGTAGCATATAACTTTTATCCATATGTAATGTATATGATTAAAGCACCTATTTTCCAGAAAGGCTTAAAATAGTCTGCAATTCGTGTGTTGTCTATGTAGAGTGCTATTTTTGTTGTGTGTGCATGTATCATAAAATATGTTGTAAGTAATGAGACTTGTATCTCTTGTTGACCAAGATTTAGCCTTGCTATATATTTGATTCAATTAATAACGATTGTTTCTTACAATTTATAGTTTCGTGCATTGAATAAAAAAGTTTAAAGTCTCAGGGAAAATTTAGTAGAGGGAATTCTAAGATATATTGGTGACCTTCCATACTTCATTGAAAAATGATGTCTGTGGGACTGGAGAATCATTTGTTGCTACCCATGACATCTTGAAGCCAATTGATGGTCTCACACAAAGTTTTCTTAGCCAAATTTTTCTCCTTTATTCTACCATATAAGGATTTCCAGCTTTTTATCCGGTTACATTGCATTGATTGTTGAGGATGCAACATCAGGTTCCTTCCATATCTCTTCCGGCGTCAATGACCTTAGATGTCAGGATGCCTGAAAACTTTAAATCAATCAATCAATCAATCCATATCTCTTGTGGTACAAGTGTTCTTTCACTTATTCACTTCATCCTTTCTATCGATGGCTTTTCCAGTGTACCTCTTCTATTAAAGCAGTTGTTAACTTCTTAGATCTCCATATTTCTTCATCATTTTCCTCTGTGCTCACTTCTGTTAATTAAACTTTATCTAGAATTGCCATATCTTGACTGAATTGAGGGTCTTGGCTGATTTAGGATTTTGTAACCGTCAAATTTAAGGTCTCCTGAACGTTTTTTTTTACAATTCTTAAATGATTTGTATTAGAATCCAATTCTGTCAGATTTCTATCTGTTTTTGGCGACGAGGTTGCTTCTAACTTGCCTCGGAGAGATCTCTTTTTTGAACTGTTAAATCATAAAAAGATGGGTTGTGTTGTTTAGGTGTTTTTTGACATTATGAGACCTTATTTGTCCCTGTTGGGAATCTTGTTCTCATATTGTTTACCTCTTGGATGAGACTGAATCTATGGCAATTCATTTGGTCAGTGATACTCCCCCCGTTCTTGCCAATCTTCATCCTCAGTGACACAAGGTGACCTCTTTTGTTCCCTTTTCTTGATAAACTATTTCGGAAAGTTCAGTTTACGTCAAAATGGAAAATTTTTGCATTTCAGATGACTTCGTAACATCCACATTCCAACATTTATTTTGTGAAAATTGGTAATCATCAAATTAAAGTTCGATCACAGTTTCTTTCCTTCTAATGTCATTATTTTGGAATTCTCTTCCTGCTTCCGTTTTTCTAGACTTGAAACAATCCTTCCTTTAAGGGACAGGTCCATCACTACCCCTTTGGGTACGTCCACCATTATCTCTATATCTTGATTATTTATGGTCTGACTTGTAGAAAATAAAATATTTGGTCGTTCATCGTATTTAGTTTTGCTTTAAGAAGAAATGAGATGTCTGTTTTAAATTGATATGTATATTTTATATCCTTTCTTACTAATCAATGGAATGCACATCATATAATCTAATCCTACGGTACCAACCAAACTCGTTTGAATCCCTCGTCAGTCTAGGAGGAGCAAGGAGAAGAAAAGTCCCCCCCCCTTTTTTTTTTTGCTACGCCCTAAAATTGGGGGAAGTACCTTGGTAGAGAGAAGTTTTTGCCTGGGTATTTATAAGCGCATATAGTGTACAGTATATCTCGTGCAAAATTAGTTTTATGACAAGCAACTAATTCTAGGCAATAGTTTTTGTGAAAAATACCCTTGTTATGCAATTTGTTTACTGTATCTTCATTTTTTTTATCTTTATCTGGCATATACAGTATTGTTTACAGACTTGTTTTGCTGGGGAATTACATCATTACCTTGTGTTAGAGAGAGAGAGAGAGAGAGAGAGAGAGAGAGAGAGAGAGAGAGAGAGAGAGAGAGAGAGAGAGAGAGAGAGAGAGAGAGAGTACAAGTACGTATCGCATAACCTTATGGTTAACCTCAGTTATGGCCATCTCGGGATCAATTTGTGACAAACCACAGGTAATCATCCCTCGATATTCATTGAATAAAGCAGAAAATAAGTCTTCATTTTTAGAAAAGCTATAACTGATATGATGAAATGAGATAAAGAAGGTTAGTGCAAGCTTATCAAAGATATAAAAGATGCCTTGAACACACAAAGTCAGAATTATGCAACACTGGCAGCAACATTTGACTTGGTACTGAATAGTATTTTAGATTATTTATAAGTACTGTATAAGTTACCTTTTGATAGATTCATAGAGTGTTTAACTAGATCAAAGAAATTAATGTTTTAGTTCTCTTAAGTGTGACCACCTTTGACCTGACACCTTCATCACAGACATTATCCCTTTAAGCACCATTGAATATATCTACGTTCAGTAATTTGTACTCCATCACCATTGGATGTTTTTTATATTCAGTAATTTCCAATTTTTTCTCGTATTTAATGCAAATAGAAATTTTATATAATCCGTAAAGTTATATAAATCAATGGAAAGGAAATTTATTTAGGTTTTTGATGATAAAAGTTTCAAATTGCTATAACCAAGGGTTTACAGCTACCGAACGGGGACCATTGTCTCCTAGTGAGTGGTTTAAGCGAAAATTAATCAAGTAAAATATCCCCAAAAAGGGCTTGGCACTTGGTGATAAAATATTTTGGTAAAGGTTGGGATTGAAAGGCTTTAGTTGATATTTAATTTGCAGTACAAATTTTTTTTGCCTGATGAATACTTTCAGATAATGTTTTTGCCTGATGGACACATTTAGATCTTATCCTTTAATTGTAATAGTAAAAATTGTGTTTGCCTTTGTTTTCAGAAAAGAAAAGATCTGCCTTAGCTGGAAGTTTTTTGTTTTAGAATTTATACTTTATGGAGACAAATAACTTATCTTGTTGTAGTAAGTTTACCAATGGTGAAGAAAAAAGTTTTCATATTTCCCTTGGCTTACCCTTGTTTATATGGTAATGTAAAAACTCCTTTTCCTTTAATATTTCTAAAACTGAGCCACTCCATTTACAGATTTATAAGAAATTAATGTTTTGAATGTTTTCAAAGAATAGATATTTATTTGCACATTGCAGATAACTGTGAATATGTACAGCATATTTGTTCTCTTTATTCTCTTAATGTTGAACTAATGGTACAGCATATAGGTTACTATAATGCTGCAATGAAACTTTAGGCAAGTTGTTCATCATGTTGATTTTTAAAGAATGATTTTGGAACATCAATTCATCCTATTCCATTTTCAGACCGTGAAAGCCTTCTTACCCGATATGATGGCCTCCAACAAAGGGCATGTGGTAACTGTAGCCTCCCTAGCTGGGCTTGCTGGTGTCAACAAACTGGTCGACTACTGTGCTTCAAAGTTTGCTGCTGTTGGATTTGATGAGTCCCTCAAGTTGGAACTTATGGTAAGAGATTTGTAAGCTTGCGTTTTTTCAGAAGCTTCTAGATCCTTTGATTCATGGAATTATGTCCCTTCTTATTAGCATACAGTATAGCTTATTTTATTCTACTTACTCTGGTACGTCTCAGTCTCAATTTAGTTACACATTGCATCTTGCACATTACAAGTAAAGTACTTGATATTACAATACAGTAATTCTTTCGTCAATTTTTTTTCTTATTTGGATTGGTGACGAGCATCAGAGTATAAAACATTATGACAAGGTTTATTAATGTTATCAAGATGCATTAAATTCCTAGTTATGTATTTTTGTAATTTACTTTTACCCCTTTCATTGATGAGTTATTCAGAAATGTGCAGTATTCTACTTGTAAACTTCATAAGAGCAGAAATTTAATTAATTTTTGTAGGAATGTGTCACACTTTTAAGAGGTTTTAATCCTATCAGGTTTTGGCCATTGGACAGTTTTGTGTTTTTATTGTGCACCTCAAAATTACTAAGTTTGATTCCCTTAGAAACAGTTCCCTGTTAGTTATGAAGTTTTTTAAATGATCGATTCTTAGTTTTGGTTGGGCATATCCTAGACAAGCCTGGATTGTATTACAGAGGATGTCTGCACAAAATATTTATAAAAAGTTGGTCACATTTTTTATGAATGATTTAATTTTTGCACCATAAGCTACAAAGTTCAGAACAGAATGTTGACATCATGAGAATCTGAAAGATTACTGCACGTATACGACTTTAACTTTGTAATGAAAAAATTTCATTCGGTTTACAGGTTAATGGTTACAATGGCGTGAACACCACTGCTATCTGCCCTTACTACATTAACACTGGCATGTTTGATGGAGTTAGGTCCAAGTATGTTGACTTACTGCTTTATTTATATTGGAATGCTTAAGAATTTTTGTTAGATGTTAAGAATACTTGGTTCATCTAGATTTAAATATTGTAAGTAAGTTTGGGATAATGATAAATGGGAAATAGTTTTAAATGTTTAACAAAATATTCTGAACTGGAAGTTAGAACGAAAAAAAAAACTATCTTTAACTGATACCAAAACATCACTTTACGTTTAAAAAGTTCTTTCTTCTCAGTCCCACAAGTAAAGCTTGTATCTTATGTTTAAAGAAAAAAGAAAATTATTGTAATGTACAGTAATTTTTAGTGGATAAAACCGGGGCTGAACCAGATGGAGAAGTCCTTATGTCTTATAATTATCCATTTGCTTGCTGCAAATTAGAAATCAAAATGGCTGTAAGTCGATACTGTACAGTTTTTATTCGTGCGCTCGATTCTGCTCTTAACCCTTTTACCCCCAATGGACGTACTGGTACTTTTCACAAAACTCATCCCTTTACCCCCATGGATGTACCGGTACGTCCTTGCAAAAAACTGCTAATTACATTTATTTACATATTTTGGATAACTTTTTGAGAAACTTCAGACCTTTTCCAAAAGAATGAGACCAACCTGACCTCTCTATGATGAAAATTAAGGCTGTTAGAGCAATTTAAAAAAAATATATTGCAAAATGTGCTGGAAAATGAAAATGCCTGGGGGCTAAGGGTTGGAAAGTTCCAAATACCTTGGGGGTGAAAGGGTTAACTGATATAGATTGTTTCCAACCTACATTCTTCTGGATTTACATTTGCAGAAATTTCTGAGAATTATCCAAGCGAAAATTGATAACGATTCTACTTTGTACATAAATCTATCAAAAATAGAATAAAGGAAATTTAGACTGATAAGAAAAAAGGCGCTCAATTTTTCAACAATGATTTAGTATTATTAGACTACCTACAAAATTTTTACACTTGAGTAAAGACTAAGAGGATTTAATTTTAGACTTTTACTCTATGGTTGAATTGGAAAATCAGAAAGGACATGAGAGTTGATTCCTTGCATATACGTACAATCCCATGTCTACCGAATAAGGACAAGATTATGATTAGGGTACAGTGCTGTATAATGAATAACACTAAAGTTTATTTTAGAGTATTTGAAAAATATACTGTAGTTTCACTAGAGAAAATGTATTTTAATCAAATATTATAAATTGGTTAATTTTAAATATTTAACTTAGCCGGTGAATATATAATAGCTGCAACTCTGCGGCTCGACAGAAAACACACTCAAAAAACTCGCGAGCGATCGCTATGAAGGTTGCGGGTGTGCCCACCAGCGCCAACTGTCGGCCAGATACCACTCTTGTATGTAAACAAAACCTTCAATTCTTCTCTGTCGACGTTGACGACAAGACGTATTCATACTCGCTGTAGAACCTGGAGTTTTCTTAACATATTTGGTGAAGTACTTCATTTTGGTTTGAGCTTTCGCAGTACAGGTGTTTTATCTTCAACTTAAATCTTGAACTCGTTTTTGGATAGATTTAATTTTTGATGACTTTGGATTGTTTTTTGGACTTTCCTTGACTTTTAAATGGCCGACCCTTCCCTCAGTACGGAAGTGTGTTTAGGCTTTTAGCAATTATCTTATCACGTTATAAATTAATTATAGATTTTCCTCTATATATTTTATTTTTAAATATTTAACTTAGCCGGTGAATATATAGCTGCAACTCTGTTGCTCGACAGACAAACTGTACAGAAAAAACTCGCCAGCGATCGCTATACAGGTTGCGGGTGTGCCCAACAGCGCCATCTGTCGGCCAGATACCAAGCTCTATGTAAACAAAGACTCAATTTTCTCTCTGTCGACGTGTCGACAAGACGTACTTTACTCGCTGTTGAAACCTGGAGTTTTTCCCATCATCTTTGGTGAAGTACTATATTCTGGTTTGAGCTTTCGCAGTGCAGGTGTTTTATCTTCATCTTAAATCTTGAACTCGTTTTGGATAGATTTAATTATGGTGACAAAGAGAGTATGGACTTTCTTTCACTTTTAAATGGCCGACCCTTCCCTTAGACGGAAGTGTGTTTAGGCTTTTAGTAATTATCTTATCACGTTATAAATTAATTATAGATTTTCCTCTATATATTTTATATCTCTCCGCCTTTATTAGGCCTCTTCGATTAACTTTCCATTTATTAAACATATAAAAATAAATTTTAATGTTTTGTTTATATGCGACCTTTCCTGAGAGTAGGCGGTCCTAACTTGGAAACCGAAGTTAAACAACGTTGAGCCCTTTGCAATCGTAAATAGCTTTTAAAGAGCTAATGATTTAAAACCTTTTAAATGAATATTTTTAATAAATATTTTATGAAAGAATTTCTTTGAATAGTCTTCGTACTGTTTTCAAAGATGAACTAACGTTTAGTTTATTTATACTACGCAGTTTGCGCTCTATCGTTACGATAGAGAGAGAGAGAGTATCACGGTTTCACTTTGCAGAAAGAGTAAATCGATTCTGACGTTTTGTTCATTCTTCTTTCAAAGCTTAAATGTTTTAAATTCTATTTTAAAGGAACTTTTTAATTTCCTTTGGTCAAATAACCTGTTTTTTTGACGAAACGTTAGTGGGCTCTTCTCTTAGGTGCGAAATCAAGAGAGAGAGAGAGAGAGAGAGATAGAGACGGAGGGAGAGAGAGGAGAGAAAACGTTCCGATCTTTATCTCGTCCCAAGCGGGTAACGTTGTTCTCGAGTTACTCTCGTCCCTAGTCTCTGTACGGGGAGAAAGGATAAAATGTTTTTAGTTATTTATTCTCGTCCCAAGGCAATGTACGGTGAGAGATTGAAAACGTAGTTTTGAATGAACTAGTGTTTAGTCTCTTCCCCAGCCACTGATTTTTTTATCTTAAAATATGTTTACTGTTTTTTGCTGGTATTAATGTGCTTGCATTATACGACTGATTTCGCAATTACAACCTTTTGATGAGGGTAGAATTGCGTGCTTCAGGTAGAAATCAGTTTTATTCATACCTAATGTGAATTGTTAAAAAATTCGATTTCAGTGAAATAAGTGCAAAACAGAAAATCGTAGTGATAAAGTGATATTGCGCAAAGTGTTATCAGTGTTGCGACCGAGGGTTCGTCTGTTCGTGCCTGTCGTTCGCCTAGTCCGGGACCTCTTGCAAGCTCCCAAGCCCAGGGGAGAAGTAATGTCGTACGACTTATGGGTTCGAGAGGCCTTGATCAGCGAACAGACGTTCCCTCTATGGTATCGGGTGTATCTTACCAAGATCACCCCTACCATAAAGCGAGAGAGACGATTTTCTCCTCGTCATCCGAAGGCTTTTCGCATAAGAAACCGTGGAACAAGGTTTCGAGGCCCTTTAAGCGAAAGTCAGTCCTTTCAGGACAGGTCCAGCGTCCTGGTTTTAACCATTAGGACAGCTCTGACCCTATGCAGTCATCGGAAGACTACTCGCCGCCTAACAAAAGCGTAACACAGACTCCGAGAGTCTTTTTGTAGGCAAGGTTTTGCGGTCACAGACGTTACCCTCGTCTCTTACCGCAACCATTCCCGTTGATCCTAAATGGGTTGTACGGCAAGACATGCAGAATAAGCTTGCCTCCCTTATGGAAGACTATTCTGCCGATAAGTCCGTTGAGCCTAGCCGTTTATCTCCTCGAGATCCTGGCTTTCAGCCACCCTAACGTTCCTTTGTGCGTCCTGTTGACGTTGGCGTAGCCAAGTCACGTCAGTCAGGTTGTTTAGAACCACACTCGATGCGGTCTCGTGTGGATTTTCAGCCACATTTGGACGTTAGGCCACTTGCTGATGCTACTGTTGACGTTCAGGACGTTCGCTAACAATTGGAGTTGACTTGTTTTGACGCTGAGCGTCAACCTCCGCATTCTAGAGTTGTTTTGACTGCTCAGTCTAGGCGGTCAAAGCAGTCTCGAGTGGACGCTGTGCGTCCTCACGCACCTGTTGTTGTTGACAGTTCACAGACTGTCAAGCAGTTACATGACGTTGCGTCCTGGTCTCACGCACCTGTTGTTGTTGACAGTTCACAGACTGTCAAGCAGTTACATGACGTTGCGTCCTGGTCCACTACTAATGCACCAGTGCGTGTGGACTCTGCTTGTAAAGCATTGCCACCACGGTAGGTCTCTCCCTTGCTTGAGACTCAGCTATTATCGGACAAGGTTCCTTCAGATGAGGAAGTTGCTGTTCCCCCTCCTACTGATAGTCCCTTGAGGACTCTGTCAGACGGAGAGGAGCCTAAAGCTGCTTAGCCCTCTATGGACTTTAAATAAATCATGCTGATTTTTAAGGATCTTTGTCCGGATCTTTTTGTAACTGCTGCTCCTCGTTCGCCTAAACGTCAGAGCTTACACTAGGCCTAGCTACTTCGAAGCCGTTGTTTTATAAGCTAGTGCTCTCTCGCTCTTCTAAGAGAGCTTTACGTTTGCTAGGCGACTGAATTATCACCAGGAGGAGTTTGGGGGAGACAGCCTTTGCTTTCCCTTCTTTTAATCTGGCTTATAGAGCGAGAGTCTGATATGACACGAGAGAAGTTCTCGGCTTCGGAGTTCCTGCCTCTGCCCAGATTGACTTCTCAAACCTCATAGACTCTCCCTGGCGCCTGGCCATGAGACGCTCCAAGATTTTACAGGTCGACTTCACAGCTGTTTTCGAGCTTTTGAAGTTTTGCTGTACAATTATGTCATGCATAAACAAGGCTTTCAGGGATGGCTCCATGATCTGACAGCCACGTTCTCTGCAGGAACAAGTCCCTCAGGGATGGCTCCATGATTTGGCAGCCATGTTCACTGCAGGAGTACGTAAGAGGCAAGTGCGCTCAATGTGTTCATTGTCAAGACAAACTTCACGATGAAGTCTACCAGGCTGTCTTGACAGCATTTATGGAAGGCGACTGGATGGTCTCTCTCGACCTTCAGGAGGCATACTTCCACATTCCTATACACCCGGATTCTCAACCGTTTCTGAGGTTTGTTTACAGGAATGTGGGGTACCAGTTTCGAGCCCTGTGCTTTGGCCTCAGTCCTGCGCCTCTCGTGTTTACGAGGCTCATGAGGAATGTGGCAAAATCCCTCCATCTATCGGGGATCCGAGCCTCCCTGTACTTGGACGACTGGCTTCTCAGAGCATCGTCCAGTCTTCACTGTCTGCAGGATCTACATTGGACGTTGAGTCTGGCCAGGGAGTTGGGACTTTTGGTCAACCTAAAAGTCCCAACTGATCCCATCCCAGATTATTCTATATTTGGGGATGGAGATTCGCAGTCAAGCCCTGCTCGAAGTCCAACTAATGCTGAAACGAAACGTTTATTCAGTCAGGAGTTGGAACAGTCTCGTAGGGACTCTCTCATCCCTGGAGCAGTTTGTCTCACAAGGGAGACTACACCTTCTGCCTCTCCGGTTCCATCTAGCCTTTCACTGGAACTAGGACAAGACATTAGAGACGGTATCATTCCCAGTCTCCGAACCAGTAAAGGCATGCCTGAAATGGTGGGACAGCAATATCAGTCTGAGAGAGGGACTATCCCTAGCAGTCAAGAACCCAAACCACGTGTTGTCCTCAGACGCGTCGGATTTGGGTTGGGGTGCGACCCTGGACGGTCGGGAATGCTCGGGTCTGTGGACCTCAAGTCAGAAGAGCATGCACATCAACGGCAAGGAGCTATTAGCAGTCCACTTGGCCTTGATGATATTAGAAGGCTTCTTCGAAACTTAGTGGTAGAGGCAACTCAGACAACACCACAACTTTGGCGTACATCTCCAAGCAAGGAGGCACACACTCCTTCACGCTGCTCGAGATCGCAAGGGACCTTCTCTTATGGTCAAGAATTCGAGGCATCTCCCTGTTGACGAGATTCATCCAGGGGGACTTGAACGTCTTGGCAGACTGTCTCAGTCGGAGGGGTCAGGTGATACCCACGGAATGGACCCTCCACAATGACGTGGGCAAGAGTCTTTGGGCTACTTGGGGTCAACCCACCATAGACCTCTTTGCCTCCTCGTTGACCAAAAGGTTACCAATCTATTGCTCTCCAGTCCTAGATACAGAAGCAATATACATAGACGCGTTTCTACTGGATTGGTCTTTTCTGGACTTATATGCATTCCCACCATTCAACATAGTCAACAAGGTACTGCAGAAGTTCGCCTCTCACGAAGGGACAAGGTTGACGTTGGTTGCTACCCTCTGGCCCGCGAGAGAGTGGTGCACCGAGGTACTTCAATGGCTGGTAGACTTTCCAAGAAGTCTTCCTCTAACGGTAGATCTGTTACGTCAGCCCCACGTAAAGAATGTCCATCAAAGCCTCCCCGCTCTTCGTCTGACTTCCTTCAGACTATCGAAAGACTCTCAAGAGCTAGAGGCTTTTCGAAGGAGGCAGCCAGTGCGATTGCAAGAGCTAGGAGAGCTTCTACCATTAGAGTATACCAGTCGAAGTGGGAAGTCTTTCGAGACTGGTGCAAGTCAGCATCTGTGTCCTCGTCCAGTACCTCTGTGGCCCAAATCGCAGATTTTCTTTTACATCTGAGAAAGGTTCACTCCCTTTCAGCTCCCACGATTAAGGGCTACAGGAGCATGTTGGCTTCGGTCTTTCGACATAGAGGCTTAGATCTTTCCAACAATAAAGATCTCCAAGATCTCCTTAAGTCTTTCGAGACCTCTAAGGAACGTCGTTTGGCAACTCCTGGATGGAACTTGGACGTGGTCCCAAGGTTCCTCATGTCAGACAGGTTTGAGCCATTACATTCAGCCTCCCTGAAGGATCTCACCCTCAAGACACTTTTCCTAGTGTGCTTGGCTTCGGCTAAAAGGGTCAATGAACTTCATGCCTTCAGTAAGAACATCGGCTTTTCTACAGAAAAAAGCCACTTGTTCACTTCAACTTGGTTTCCTGGCCAAAAATGAACTGCCTTCTCGTCCTTGGCCTAAATCTTTTGATATTCCTTGCTTATCAGAGATCGTAGGCAACGAACTGGAAAGAGTATTATGTCCTGTTAGAGCTCTTAAGTTCGATTTAGCTCGTACTAAGTCATTACGAGGGAAATCTGAGGCATTATGGTGCTCAGTTAAGAAACCTTCATTGCCTATGTCAAAGAATGCTTTGTCATATTTTATCAGATTTTTTAATACGAGAAGCTCATTCTCACTTGAATGAGAAAGACCGATGTTTGCTTAAGGTTAAGACGCACGAAGTTAGAGATATAGCAACCTCCGTGGCCTTCAAGCAAAATAAATCTCTGCAAAGTATTATGGACGCGACTTTTTGGAGAAGCAAGTCAGTGTTCGCGTCATTTTACTTAAAAGATGTCCAGACTCTTTACGAGGACTGCTACACACTGGGTCCATTCGTTGCAGTGAGTGCAGTAGTGGGTGAGGGTTCTACCACTACACTTCCCTAATTCCAATATCCTTTTAATCTGTCTCTTGAAATGTTTTTAATATTGTTTTATGGGTTGTTCGGAAGGCTAAGAAGCCTTTCGCATCCTGGTTGATTTGGCGGGTGGTCAAAGTCATTTCTTGAGAGCGCCCAGATTAGGGGTTTGATGAGGTCCTGTTGTATGGGTTGCAACCCTTGATACTTCAGCTCCTGGGAGTCTTTCAGCATCCTAAGAGGATCGCTGGGCTCCGTGAGGAAGACAGACTTACAAGGCAGAGTAATCGTCTAAGTCAACTTCCTTACCAGGTACCTATATATTTTGGTTTTGTTATATTGATAACTGTCAAAATGAAAAAACTCTTAGCTTATACGCTGTAAACATAATTAACTCTGGTCTCTACCCACCTCCTTGGGTGTGAATCAGCTATTATATATTCACCGGCTAAGTTAAATATTTAAAAATGATATTTTAATTATAAAATAAATTTTTGAATATACTTACCCGGTGAATATATAAATTAAATGACCCTCCCTTCCTCCCCAATAGAGACGCAGCGGGACGAGAAGAATTGAAGGTTTTGTTTACATACAAGAGTGGTATCTGGCCGACAGTTGGCGCTGGTGGGCACACCCGCAACCTTCATAGCGATCGCTCGCGAGTTTTTTGAGTGTGTTTTCTGTCGAGCCGCAGAGTTGCAGCTATTATATATTCACCGGGTAAGTATATTCAAAAATTTATTTTATAATTAAAATATCATTTTTTTCAGGCTAATTCCAATCTTGAGTCCTGAGTATGTTGCATCAGAAGCTGTTGATGGCATCCTTCTCAACAAGCAAATGGTCATCCTACCAGGATTTTGCCGTCTGCTGATTATCCTGAAGCTGTACGTATTTGTGAACATTTGTTTACTTACAAAGTCTAATTTAAGATTCTCGGGTTCCAATTCTTTCGGTTATTTCTCAAGTTAATGCATAATATACAAAACAAACACTACTGTTTCTTCGATAATTTTCTTATACCTTTCGATACAGTGCATCTGTATTTCATTAGTTGAGAGTTATTGTATTATTAAATGCAAGGCGGGATAAGGTATTACACAAAACACTATGGAATGCTCAAACATATCATGTAATATAGTAAATAAGATTAATCAAAAGGTATCACGAGTATGGCATGCAGTAATTACATTGTGTTGTTGCTGCTTTGTGAATATATGCTTTTACTGTACAGTATTAGGTAAATTCTCGATTACTGAAAGAAGCTAGTGCTATGAGATTATAGTCAATACACGTAAATTAATTCTGATTACAGTAATTAGGAATTGTATGTAACTAATTTGCTTTTATTTCAGCATTGAAAGTCCCATCTACAATAGTTTATATTTAGAAAGTAATTTGCTACTTTGTCATTTAGTAATATTTATTTTAGTGCTATAATTATTTTTGTTTGGTTTATGTTAAACATATCAAGTGTTAATGAAAAGATTTTAGTGCTTAACACAATACAATTTGCTTGAAAGAAATATCTATAGACAGTGATGGATGCTTTTTGCCATCAATAGTCAGGAAGGCTTATGTTTACAGCTATCTTTCTCTTTCAGTGGAGGTTGTTTTCAACTAACTCAGCTTTTCTTTTCATTCATGATGTATTCAAAGGGCTATTTGCATGAAATCTGCAGGATATGGGCTTTTCAGATTAAACACAGGGTCACAGTATATTGTATACTGTACCCTTTTGCAATTCTTATAAAGGTAAAGGTTATGCATGGGAAACTGTTAAAACACTTCTGTCAGGACATTCCGCATTAATCCAAGCATTTATGGATCAAGCTGGTTGGTGTTTTATGGCCTCACCCATTCTTTTATAATAATTTTGTTGATGAAATAATACTATTTATGATAGTAACTATTTTCCCTTTTGAGCTTAATCCATAAATAGCAAGTGGAAGATGTTTGCTGGGGTCTCATTTTGCAAATGGAAATTGTCTTTACAGCATTCTTCCCAACAAAGCCTTAAATATCTTGGGCAAGGTCAGTGGAATTACCTGTGCCATGGAAGATTTTGAAGGACGGAAGAAGGACGACTAATATGTATCGCTTTGCAGGTTTGTAGTTGGTGGTTGGGCTAACAGGTGATGGCTCCTTATTTTTTCCTTATTCGTTATAAACATAGTAACCAATTATGCACTAATTTATTCCTTAATCTATTATTATGTAGTGCATATGGAATGATCTTGCAAAGTAAATGGATTACAGAAAATAGGATTTTTTAATGTTGGACATTTTGATAGACCTTTTATTTTGTTTAATGTATTGGCATTCGTCCATTACTGTATCTCAAAGAATTATTAAACAAACATTTTAAACAATCGCAATTCTGACATTCATCAGAATACTTGGTAGTTTTATGCTTAAAACAAATGAGCATGCATTTGTATGTCTTATGAAAGGGTTTAATTGTTTATTACATGCACTCCCATTTTTGTTTGATAGCACATCAGGGCTCTATTTTGTGAAACTGCATTTCACTAAAAGAAAAAACTTTGACCACAGTCTACAGTGTTATTTTAGATCACTTATTTTAAATACTTTAGCTACTTTATTAGAGCACTACTATGTTCTTCGTGGTGAAAAAGTGTGGATAATTCTACATTCAAATATGTTATATAATATTCCATGCTTATTTGCCACCTTTACTGCACTGCAACATTTTTGTAATTGTTTAGTGTGATCCATATAATACAGACTTGACAGAGTTAAATCCAAACTAGTAGATATAATTTCAGAGATAGATTTTCATTGAATTAAAGTAACTATTTTCAATATGCATATCTATGCCATAAGCCGGTATATTTCAGCATATGTTATGAAGTCTAACTTTAGGTTTATAATTAAGTGAAATATTGTGTGAAGGTCGACACGGTGACTTGTCTATCACTTCTGCTTTCCCTTGAACATGGTGACATTAAAGACCTAATATCTCTTTAAAAGAAGTGAAAAGTCTCCAGTGGTCTTATTCTCAAGATAGTCATGTCAAATTCACGTTTTTGTATTTGGTTGGTTTCATGAAACATTTATGCACTGTGGATAACAAAAGTGGCTATCATACGATATAGAAAAAAGGTGACGTTACATGTACATAGATTTATTTTTATTTCTATTGCAAGCCATTGATTAACATAGAATGCCGCTTTATAAAGGAAAAACCTATTTAGAGACCAAACATTACCTTTAGTCGTTCTGCCAACCAGAATGACAAAGGTAGAAAGAAAAAGGACCCGAACATGCAGCTTAGTATATTTATAAAGTCAAGTAGTCCTACTTGAAATTGTTGGTGTCACGAGAGTTGTGGATTACAAACTCTACATAGTATCAGTGATGAGTAAGTTGGAAAGGTAGATTGTTGACTTTGGACAGGTCTTTAAAAATATGAGAATTCATGTTATAGTAGTCACACAGGTGGCTGCAGCATGATGCAATGAAGAGACATTGCTACACAGCTGGTAGATAAGAATGGTATATTAGTAGAAAGCAGACTCGCACATAGGGCTTATACTACTCTGTGCATTAGAAATATTGGTACTGAAAAGAAAAATATAAGAGATTTGAGATTTTAATAAGGTGGTACCTTAGGGATCCATAGGTGGAGTAGGGTGGGAAGATAGTATTATGAATGAAGAATTAGTTGATTGTTATGTTGTCCAGAGGCTGGAAAAAGATTGAGATGTTTTAGCCATGTGTTAAGATGCAAAATGATCAGTTGGTCAGAAAAGTATTTGATATGAAAGTGGCAGGGCAAAGACCTGTTGAAATGCCCAAGAAATCATGGAAAATGAGCATAGTTGAGCACGTAGCCTTCTTAGTCCAAGAAGGCAGACAACAGGACAAAAGATGTTGTAGAGAGCTCATTCCATGTCTCTGTAAATAGAAGAACTAACATAATGCTTATGAAGATGAGGATAAAAATACAAAAGGAAGCTTTTAAGTCAATAACTAGTGTATGATAGAAGTCATTAAATTAGTCAAAATCTTGCCAATTGAAAAAGGAAAACATGAACAGTGGTAGTATATATGTTGCATAAGAATTTTCATAATTCTGACCCTCCTTTACATTCAGATTTTCCTGGACAGTTCCATCCTGTTTGTAATACTAGGCATGCAGTTAATTCTAATAGTCAGGCTTCCTCCATCATGAGGCTCAATGCTACTCAGTATTCTAGAGGTTTTATTCCAGCTGTGACCAAGTTGTGGAATGATCTTCCTAAGTGGGTAGTGGAATCAGTAGAACTTCAAAAGTTGAAGATGCAGCAAATGTTTTTATGTTGAACTGGTTGACATAAGTCTTTTTATAGTTATATATGAATTATCTGTTTTAATGTTGTTAATGTTTTTTAAAATATTTTATTTTAATTTTTCATTACTTCTTATATAGTTTCTTTGGTTCCTTGTTTCCTTTCCTCACTGGGCTATTTTTCCCTGTTTTAGCCCTTAGGCTTATAGCATCTTGCTTTTCCAACTAGGGTAGTTGCTTGGCTAGTAATAATAGTGATAATAATATTGGTCCTTTTCTACTGGAGGATCATTTTCCAGTACTTTGTATTCATTCTTAAAGTTTAATAGTTTTAAAAAAGTCTTTCCATCCTCTTTTGACTTCATCTTTGATTAAGATGTTAATCTTTGATAATTCTTACATCCTACCTGTCTTTTCTTCTCTCTTCTGTAATTAATTTTCCCTACAGTGTTTGTCATCTCATACCTCTCTCTCTTGACTTCTCCCATTGCAATTGCAATTATTCTCTTTATTTTCCACTCTGTGTATATTCGTCACTAGTTTGGTAATTGTTATTGTCCCATCTTCCTGTTCTACTTTTTTTCCTTCTCATCTGTTTGAACTTCATGATTCAATTACCATGTTTCTTTTTCATGTTGCTGTTTACAATTTGGGCCTTTTCTTTCCCTTATTGTTTTCATCTTGAAATCTGCCACCACCAGTTTATGTTGAGCTACAACAGATTTATTTTGAACCTTAAAATCCATAATTATTAACTTGTTTTCCTTCCCAACCAAAATATTATTAATTTGTCTTATTTTTACCACTTTTATATGTTACCACATTGCTTCTCCTTTTCTCAAACTGTGTATTAAAAAATAGCAGATTCATAACTAGTGATAATTCTTACAATCTTGTACCCTCCTGTTTTCTTCTTCCAAAACCTCTTTCTCCATGAATTCCTTTAAAGCCATCAAGAATGTCACCTACATTGGCATTAGTGTTCCCAGATAACATCAGTATTCACTTCATGGAACTTTTTCTAAATGTCATTTTCCTCTGAATTCATCCACCTCCTCATCACTACACCCTTGCCAAGGGGCGTGTGCCGAGATAATATGCCATACACTTATTTTTCACCAACTTTAATCCCATGATCCTGTCACTGATGCCGTGTACATCTGTGCGGGAAAATAATGGCTATCCCATTTCATCTTATATCTTCCCCTGTGTAGTAAACTCAGTAGTAAACTTTATATCCATCCCCAAAGTTTCTTGCACCTGTCCATTTCCATTTAGTCTCTTGTATACATAGAATCATAATTTTCCTTCTGTCAACGACATTCACTAATTTTTTTCCCTTTCTTGTGAGACTACTAATATTCTAATCTCTAATTCTCATCTTTCCCTTTTTCCAAACCCTTACTCCTCATCAATATCTCTAGCTTTAATTGAGACATCTGTGGTACCCTTTGCATATTTTTCATTACTGTGAGGGGATACTAGAGTGCATCACTTATGTGGTATGCCTTAGCCCTATTGCATTCCATTGTAGATTTTGCTACTGTTTTTATACTGTGTTGGCTGAACCAAGCAGCAACATTCCTAATTGATCTAGGCTTGAAACTGGCAGCAAGTTGGAATGGTATGTCCCTCCACTGGCTGGTTTTTTATATACTTGCCCATTACTTCTTGAATTTCTTGCCTTCCAACATCATTACTTATAATCATAAGTTTTTATCTTACAACCCCACTATTTTCTCGACTAATTATCTAGAATACACAAAAGTGATGCTGATCAACTGACTAGAATCTGATGATCCATGAGATGCATGCCAGTATTGCCAGCCAGTAGTTGATACTCTTTTTAAATCAGGAATAAACTGTATAGAATTCGCGAAGACCACAAATGGGAGCTAATTATCAGTGCAGCTGTGCATTGTTTAACATCCTGAATATGTTTCGGGCAATAATGTTTGGCCATTCAGGCAATTATAAACTTTGTGTTATTGGTAGTAGTGAACTTCATAATCCCTTTGCTCAATTTGCTATGATTTTGCAAGAAAAGGCTTGTGTATTCTAGCTTAACATGCCGTATTTCAAACCCAGGGCTAACTCATGCTTTGCAAAGCATTTCTAGTGTACAGTACCACTCGGTAAGGGTTCTGATAGTACACAGTGCAATAGACAGTTGGAAGTCTCATCACAACCCGCACTCTCCCAAATTACTTCAATCGTGTCAGCTCTACACAACCACAGGATTCCAAGATAGAAGACCGGGTTGGTAGTTTAAATCCTAATGTCCCGCTGGCTGCTGAAGAAAATGGTCATGGGCAACCTCATAATACTGTTATTAATGATGTAACTTATTGTATGCAGATACAAAAGTTATGAATGTCTCAAATTTTCAGCTAGAGCTGAAAAACTTTTGCTTCATGTTTTGGATGACTGAAATTCAGCCTATTGCAGGCTCAGCCACTTAGCATATTTTGAATGTTCCTTACTGGGACCAAAACGAGTCCTTTCTCTATCATAGGTGCAAAGGTTACCATTGTTATTAAACAGAAGGGGGATATACTGTAGTTGAGTGACCTGGTTGAAGTATCAGTCGAGTTTTTAGAAAATTTGTTGGCAAGATGTTTCCAAATACTGTAGGTTAATTCATTTAAGTTCTGATAATGCTTATTCTACAATATCATCCAAGGATTTCACTGCTACTAAGATTATTTACTGTATACTCCAAAGTTTTTTTTTAATATTTCATCCTGTCTGTTGTTAAGACATTTTCTCTCAGCCCAGGCTGCCCAGTCATTATTTCAGTATATCTTTCTGCATTGCTGGGTTGTTTGGAATTGTTCACTTTGATATTTGTGTGCAGTATTATAAAATGACTGTTTCATACAGTAAATCGCGAGATTGTGAAAATAAGCCGGAGATTCGATGAAAAAGGACCGTAATAATGAAATTGTGATTATTCATGAAAAAGTGTTCGTACCCTGGTTCTGATCGTCTGATTGATCTCTGCTTGTACCGGAGATCCGGTGACAAAGGTCCGTCATCGTGAAATCGTGACCCTCAGCGGTACGATAATATTAACCTCAATGCTGAACGTCTGTGTTATCTCCGGTGAAGCCGGATATTCGATGAAAAAAAGGACCGTAATAATGAAATTGTGATTATTCATGAAAAAGGGTTCGTACCCTGGTTCTGATCGTCTGATTGATCTCTGTAATAACCAAGAACGAAGAATAACGACAACGTAACAAATAAACATAAAGATATAGTCTAAAACGAGCACCTTCCTGAGGCGTTTACATAACTATAACAAAGACTAGATCGATATACTTCGTCCAAATTGGACTTGCTAGCAAATAAATACCATAGTAAAAACCAATAATAAATAATGATAATAATATTGGTCATAAAACGTAAGTGATATAACCTAGATGACAGAGTACCAGATGGGCAATATTAACTTGAAAAACTACCGAATCGAACAAAACCAAAATGGCTGCCGATACCGAGGCAGGCCAACCGCTTCCAAAACTAAAATCCACAATCTTGGAAAAAGAACAAATGCCCGGTACTGAAATAAACTGTCAAAACAAACTATGGTACTTAACATTGGTAAAGGTGAAGTAGCAACGTCAGTCATGTTGAATTAACGACAATCACTTGCGATAAACACCGAACAAAATAATTAACGACTTAGCGGGCAAGTCCAAAACAGAAGGATGACCTGGAGAGCGCGAGTAGTAGGTGTCGGTGGGGTAGTCCAACTGTATTCTCTAGGGCCTGTCACGGCCCTCCCCTTTGATGAAGGGATTATCTAAATGGAAGACAGCCTGTGAATAGTGGTTTTCACGCGCCCTTTTATACACAACACCCACAAGGTAATCGCGCGAGGGTAGTAACCTCTGCATTCCATGCTTTTATCTTTCTCTAGTATATTTGGAAGATTTGTATTAGAAAAGTGTAAAGAAGGACCCTTTTCACCGGGCGTCACAGGTCTCTCCCCAGAAATAGATTTTTTATTCGTTAAAATCCCTTTTATAAGTTTATTGTAGACTACTTGTTCGAAACTTTCATTTTCATTCATTGATTTTTATGAATTTCTGTGCTATTATTTATGTACAGAACTACATACAGTACTATAAACCAGAGAGAGTAGTTAATGTGTTATATATTCTAGATGCAATATATCCACTACATCTAGATAGTTTGTCCATTCGGGAGTACGTAACTCTGACATCATTTTGAAACCTTTGACACATATCCCATTTAGTGAACATTAATTTCTATTAAATGAACATTAAAAGCTGATACAGTACAGTTTTTTCAATTGACAACACATGATTAACATCAGTGCAATATTCCCACTCACAAAGCTTGTTCTATGTCAAAGTTATTATGTACAGTACTGTAGTACATATTTGTTAATATTTTAAGATTTTGTCACTCGCTGTAAGAACATAAATATTCCCCTATTTAGAGGTAGCTTTTGCATGTAACTGGAAAACACTTTTCCATGTGAGAGCCTGGCTTGGTTTTTTTTTAATTAATTTAGTAAAGACATATTTCTGCATGCAATAAACACTTATGCCTTAAAAATAATTTAATCTGTTCTCTTAAAACTTTATTTGAATTTGCTTTGTTTTCTTTGTAAGTTACTGCAGTTATGAAGCATGTTAATAACTCAATACATGTTTGATAAAGTGAATTTTAGGGAATTTAAGATTTACTGATATATTCATGGCAGTGTATTATTTAAGAAAAAATAAAAATTCCCACTTGCTCTCCTTGAAATACAAAAAGTAAATCCAAAAAATTTGGAAAAAAGAATGTTGAAGCAAAAAATTATTTGCTTATATTTATTATAGTTGTTGTTATTATGTTAATTTTTCCTCCAGTATCTTGCCCTTGAAGGGAGGTTACATGATGTACAAAGCCTGTGGTGGCCACATGACTATGGAGGACTTCAAAGGTCGACCTGTACAAAATGGAACCAATGGACACATCAAAAAAGAGATGATGGCTGCCCAAACTCCAAATGTATAAAATTCTGAGGAGTGCAAACAAGTGATGTATATATGTTGATGTTGCTTTTCAGTATTGTTTTATAAGTCATTCAAAGTCTATTTTAGTCTTTTAACTGTGTCGTATGTGATTCTTGTGCTTTACATTTCTGAATGTAAAGCAAAGCTGTAACCGTCAGGTATTTTTACAAAACCATTTTATCTTTTCTCTGGACCAATATACATACAGAAAAGCCTGCATCAGATGTCTAGAAAATATATTACCCTTTCGAGTAACATGTAAAGGAAAAGGAGTCATTGAATTGCTGCTATTCAGCCTGATTTTTCAGGACCTCACTTGTGGGATGTTTAATGAGCTTCCGAGTTGAAGCATACCTGAGTGTGTATTAGATTTTGCTGTGCTCTTTGTAACTCAGATTTCATGATACATCAGTAATTTATTTCAAATAACAGAACCTCTTAACTTTGAATTCATTACATTATAGGAAGGACATCTTTTTAAGTTTCAATAAAAAGATGCTCTGAAATTTTCAAGCAGAGTTAAAATAGTACAGAAAATCACATTAAAATAACATTGTATGAGCAAATAGTGACTTTTTCTGAAAAAAAATCTGACTTTTAAGTCTTTTGGATATCATGCAAACTTTTATAGGCTACAGTATTCTATGTAGATACTTGATATTTTGATATGAATTAATAATTCATTGACAATAAATCATTGTTAAGATGCTTCTTGGCCAGAAGTGTTTTTGCATTACTGTGCCATTAAGAGCTTGCTTCACATTCATGTGAACATTTTATCTTTTATACATATATGATAGCTTCTGTAGGTCATATTATTGTATTAAAAATCTAGCTCAAACCCATTTTATTTCATGTGTAGACATTTTGTGTTAGTCTTTTATTTTATAAGTGATTGTATGATTTTACTATATGTAAGGCATTAAATTTATCCTGTGTGCATATTTATTTAGTGATACCCTTCATAAGAAATAATTTAAGTGAACACTGTTCAGTAAAACTACCATATGATATTTGTATTTCAAAGGAGTAAGTGACCCCTTTGAAATATTTCTTAACTCTGTAGTCCTCAGTCAAATGTGTAAAAGTTTAATTGATTCACTGAATTTTATCCTCGTAATATATCAACACGGTACATTACCTCGGTGCCCCTTTTACACAAAGTATGTCAGCCTCTCCGGACAGGAATTTGGATTTAGCGACAGTATTGAAGATATACAGAGAATGACGTTTGCTATCAGCAAGTTTACTTTTGTGCCTAGAACTTTTAACTTGATTGGAAATCATTGAAATATACTTTTCCATGAGTGGTATTGAGAGTGAAAGGCACTCCTCACAATAATTGTTTAAATCGCAGTACTCTATTCACACAAATCGTGATCTCCCAGGAATAATTCTCTTGCACATACAAGACCATGATTGCTAACTAAACTAAGGGAAGACATCTTAATGTGCAGAATATAAACAACCTGGAAAGCTTTTAATGACAGATTCTGTAACACAATACAGAGTATCTGATGCTGCTTCTTTGAGCTTCTTACCACATAGTGCTAGAAGGTTCCATTCCTTTGTTAAGGGCATTTGTTTGTAGAAACAAGGAAATGAGAGTATTTTAACCGTTTTGAAATTTTACAGTTGTATAGATTAAACGGAGCTTCTGAAGAAGCAGCAATATGAACATCAGGTGAGTGTAGAAATAGTTTTGATTAAAATTCTTTTTTTACACATTTCAAATATTTTTATCAACTCCAGTTCGGTTTGTTGAAAATGATTTTTGGGTGGCAAAAGTTATCCACCTGTATAACCATAATGGACAGCAATTACTCTTGTTATTGTTTTGAGTGATTTTATTTTAGATTAAACACTTATGTAGATCTGTATTTAATTGCTAATACTGCAGGTAAAATTTTTATATTCATGATTTAATACTCTATAGCTTGGATCTTATTTACTTTCCTCTTTATTATATATGTATAGTATTATGTAAGTGAACAGTAGTCAGATACTTTTGAATTATGAAAGTATTATTAGGTTATTTTATACAATACAGGAAGCTGCATTTGTGTTTCTTTGGTATCGTATTTTGTATTTAACCTATATTACTTAGTTTACTTTTTTGTTTCTGTATTAGGATCTTTTCTTTGAATTTTTCAATGAATTAATTTTAAAATATATATTTTTCTATTAAGCAATAACTGTAATAGGCCTATTCTTTTTTACGTCTTGACATAGCGTACATCAGTGTGCCTTATATTGTTCATCCATAGATAACAATTACAAAAATAAAATCCATGTTACGCCATTTTACATGACCTTTCGTCAGTCTATGTCGTACAGTAATGATGAAAAGGGCTAAGAAATATTTTAGATAAAATTAACAATATTAGTAAATGCACTCATCAGAAAGATAGTACACAAGTACTGTATAGCTTACATAGAATAAACAGAAAATATTAGTATACGTATATGAATGAAAACGTACGCTACGTCTGACATTATTTTGATCTTTTGTAAAGTAGTCAGTACAGGTTCTAGTGTGTACTTTTTCGTGACTAAAGCGGTGTTGGCTTTGTTACTTCAAGTCAAACAATTATTTTGTGAGTGGTTGTTAACAGGATATGCTTAATTTATAAGTGTCAAGGAAAAAATAGAAATAAGCTGAAATATTTTATTGAAACAAATTATATCAAAACAGATGCACAATGATGTGTCTAAAACTGCTTTCTGCTTGTTTCGGCTGGAAGAGGGCCTAGCTCCTGTGATCCTTAGCTATTTACTGTACAAGTGTTCTGTAGTGTTGTACGTACATGTTGAAGTTATCCTTCTGTATTTTGGAAATATTCTTCTGTATTTTGGAAATCTTTGTAGAATTTAGCCATTGCTCCCAAGAGAAGTATAGGTAGTGAATCCAAGAGGTGTGTATAGCAATGCACGGTAAATTGGATATGGAAGGTGCAACGCTGTCCACCATTATCCACGACAAGGTCCACAGTGTTCAGTATGATAATGAAAAAGCTGTCATCTAAAATGTGTACCATTAGTGTGAAGAGAGTCATAATCTATGATTAAATAGAATGCTTATCTCTTTGGATAGAAAGGAAGACAAACAAATTCCTATGAAAGAAAATGGTTATTCAAGACAAGGCCAAGTCTTCTTTGCTTGAGAACTTGTTTAAAGAATATCCTGATGAAAGGGACTCTTCATTTACCAAATTTCATGGGTGGTTTAATCGGTTCAAGAAGCTGTCTAGTCTGCACAACGTTAAAATTCAGGGAAAAGCCGCTGCTGTCAATGTTGTTGCCGAGAAATTTCACGAGACATCAAAAGAAAATCTTCGATGAAAAACTCGTCTTCAATGTCGATCAAGGTCTTGGTTTGGAAGTGAAGGTTGGATTGCTCATTTATTTCCAAGGAAGAAAAAATAATGTCAAGATACAAGGTAACTAAAGATAGGCCAATCTACTATCCCAGCCCTTGTCATTTGGATGGCTAATCCGAAAGCAGATGCCACCTTGGCCATTTTCAAATGGTTCAATGGCCATTTCATACTAACATTTAAGGAGTATTGCAGGATAAAGAAACTTCCTGTCAAGGTTATGTTGATTCTAGATAATGCACCTGGACATCCCACACATCTGAATGACTTGGACCTAAATGCGAGTTATTTTCTTGCCATTAAACACTACCTCTTGTTTAACACATGGGCCAAGGCATCATAACTCTCTCCAAGTAGTACTATCTATGACATACCTTACTTTGGGCACTTGAAGCTAGTTCAGTAGAGGCCAGGATGAATATTGGGATTTTTTGAAAGGCTACAACATTCCTCAGGCAGTGTAGTATTAAATATCAGTGCTTGGACCAAAGTGACTCTAGCAACAATGAATGGTCCATGGAAGAAACAGCGCCTTCAATTCGTTCATGATTTTAAAGATTTTGATGAGACGGTTAAGGACATACAGAATAATTTGATATCTATCAGTGCTTGGATGAAGTGACTCGAACAATGGATGGTCTGTGGAAGAAACCTCACCCTCAATTTGTTCATGATATAAAAGATTTTGATGAGGTAATTAAGGAGATACAGAAGAATTTGATATCTATCAGTGCTTAGAATGAAGCGACTCAAACAACAATTAATGGTCTGTAGAAGAAACATCACCCTCAATTTGTTCATGATACAGTTTAAAAGGTTTTGATGAGATTGTTAAGGACATAAAGAAGAATTTGGTATCCCATAGTAAGGAATTTGAGATTGAATTGGGGTAAGATTTGAACGTTTGGTTGAGTCTCACAAGTATCCAATGACTAACAAACAATTGTTGGAGTAGGAGGAACAAAAAATTTAAGAAATTTTTCTAATCCTGAACCAAGCAACTTTAAGATTAAAAGAAATACTACATTGTTTTCAATCTGATTATGTTAAAGATTTGATCGATTCATATAGGATAATTTTTGACAAGAGAAACTCTTTATAAATATAGATCAGCTCCTTGCAAGAATTGGAAAAAACAAAGGCTACAGTTATCACCTGATATTGACAATAGAAGATCCTCTGCCATCAATGTCAGGGTTTACAGCAATTAAACCATGTACAGTAGTAACTACATCATCAGTAACAACCACATCATCGTCATCCTCCTCCAATAACTAATTTGTTACTACCAAATCCACCTTCTTTACTCTCCAGTAAGCAGAAGGGATGCCATCTTTAAAGTGACCTGTGTTAACATTAATACTACTATTCATTGAACCAGAACATTGTATTGTTACATATCTCTCTCTCTCACTCAATTTAGTGCACATGGAAGCTTCATGTAGGCATGAGGTTCAGTACATGCATAAGATACACACAAGTCGCTTTATAGGGCAAAAATCCGACCTGTATCGAGAATCTCGCAACCAATTAACGGCGTAGGACAGTGTATTGGATAACTGATGCCATGAAGTTCTGCTTCTACTGTACTATTCCAAGTTGTCTTGTCTTTATTTCTAAGAGTTACGAATTTCTTATTTTATTTATTGGGCTGCCTTTCAGTACATCTTCAATTTTACTACATCTCGATAATGTGTTGCCCAACCATAAGATTTATCATGTGCACTTATGTTTGTAGACATTGTAGAGATAGCAATTATAGGAAATGGTAGTACTTTCATTTCCCCTTCTATGGCTTGTGGATTATTTCTTTAGAGGTTGGTATTTTATCCATTTACAGTGTTTGTTTGTTTTTTATTTAATACTACTAGAAGTAATGGTTTAATTTTGTTTCATATTTGAATAAATCATATAGAGTATCTTATTTAGTTCCAATTTCAATGTACTGTATTCATCACTTTTTTTGTTAGATATTTTTCAATTGTGCTTAGAATTGGAGTTATTTGTTTAGTGAAGCATTTTATTCTGCCAAGGAACCCTCTGTCTACAAAGTCTAGTTTAGCTTCGTTTGTTTTATTTGCTGGAACTTCGTGTTAGAAATTTTTGTTCTTTTTAGGAATTAAGTCATAGACTTTGCATGATATTCTAGTTCACATTTTGTGCATTTCAGTGTTACAATGCATATTTTTCAATAATTCAAGTCTAGTGTATGTTCAAACTTAGCATTTTTTTCATGTAGAGTAACTATTTGATTTGTTCTAAAGTATTTGTCATATGAGTTTGATTTTGATAATTTTTAGCTTTCTTTGTATAGCACTAGGAATATTTCAAGGCTGTGAATAATGCTGTAACTGAGGTTTTAGATCTCTAAGAATACATTCTTATCTGATAATTTTCTCCTTTACAGATTTTAAAATTGAAATTTATTATACGCAATTCAATGTAAAATAACTTATTTAATCAAGTTTGATAGTATTAATACCTTAGATTGTTAGAAAAGTTTTTAATATTTTCTTTTTATCAGCCATCCGTTCCTTTTTAATACAGTATTCTGAAGGGCATTATGTTAAGAGCTTATCTAGATTTTCAGAAGATATTGTTATACCTGTCATGAAGATCAAGAATCTTGACTACAGTAGTTTCCAAGAACACAAGTTTTCATAGAATTGGTGCACCATATCCTTGGTCATTTCTAGCTACCTAGAATTGACTCATGCCCGCCCTAGTGGAAGAACATAAATGCTAATTCTCAAATGGATAACTGCCCTCGGGGCTCCAACTATCGTTTTCGTCAAGATTGGACGAGCAGGGAGGATAATGTTGGACATTTAAATTTCATTTTTGTTGACTATACAAAATATTTGAATTCTATGAGTGGAAAGGCTTACTGCCCAACTGCACCCTCCATCAAAACCAGCAAGAAGTAATGTTTATCAACAGTATATTAAATGAAAGAAAATTACATCCCCAGTCTTTGTTTGGATGCTGGGTAATTGCTTTTGGTAGTGAGGTTATACAATCTTGGAAAGAAAAATGTCACTGCCATCACTGTTATAACCTTCAGGGTCATACGGCAATAGGTTTTAACTCGGTAGGAAGCCTATCTTTGGTCAA
This sequence comes from Palaemon carinicauda, assembly GCF_036898095.1. NCBI lineage: Eukaryota > Metazoa > Arthropoda > Malacostraca > Decapoda > Palaemonidae > Palaemon > Palaemon carinicauda. The sequence continues at coordinate 146,178,576 of NC_090733.1, forward strand.
GGATCAGGGAAAAGAAGCAGTCTTCTGCCAATGAATAAATTTTATGCCAATGAAGCCTTGCCTCCAACTACTACAAATAACTTGGTAGATCTATGATTATAGCCAAAGCTGGACACCAACTCCCCTTTCTGGGGAGTAGTCCTTTCCTATCATAATACAAAGATGGAAAAAAATTAATGTAAAGCAAGAATTGAGGAAGTGACTGATGTATCATTGGTTGTAACAGTTGTTTATTGGCCCTTCTAGGTGACTGGGAGTTAGCACCTTAAATTTGGCAAAGTTCTTACAGCATAACCCTTTTAGAATGAAAATGACATATCCAGTAAGGTAATTCACTGGGGAATAGAGCTACTTAGCATATTTAAACTCATCAGATGTGTACTTGTAACCCACATCAAGGAAGTACTTACACTTCATCGGATAAGAAAAGGTATTTTACTTCAGTATACCGTGTTAGAGAACTGTTGGCAGTTGCAGATCTTACCAGAACTTTGGTTGCCCCTATTTAGACGATTGGTTTGATTAGATATATGAATTGAAGTTAGGGGTGCAAATTGGAGAAAATCATGCTGTTGCATTATAGAGTAGAATTCAAGACACTGGACAGCAAGATGGGAGAAAAGAAGCATGGCCAGAGGTGAAGTAAAAGCACAAAAATTGAGCACAGGTACGGCCTAAGAGATTCTACAATCTTTCAAGTGATAAAGCGCATGAAGTGCACTGATGATGTTACCCTTCTTTTGGGGAGACAAGTGGTTGGTTCAGGCTCAGACAGAAGCAGAGCTGAGGCAGAACCTAGTTTGTGTTTGCAGACTGTCAGTAACTGAACCTGCTCATAAACTGGAAAAGTGTTTCCTCACAAAGCAATGCATCTGGGAAAGGCTTGACAGTTCTTGTTAGGGTCTTACTTCCTTGGAGAAACGTGCTTCTGGCAATGGCTATCATGAATCTGACTGCTATAGTTTTTTTTTTCAGAAGACAGGATCAGGTGACTGCTCTCAGTCGTCCAAGAGTTTGAAGCCAACTTAGTCTTTTCAGGCAAGCTGTGACAGTCCCTGCCAGGACATGATTCTTTCTTGAAGAATCTTTTTCTGAAGTAACTTCAGCATGAGGTCATTGTTGTAATTGCAGCTTTGAAAGTGTTTGTCAGCTCTCTAAACAAGGCTTTACCTTTAACAGCCTTAAAGGAAGTGTTATTGAATATGCATGGGTAGTAGAATCCAGGTCACTTGCAAGAACAGTAGGCAACCCTCAGGTTCCTGTTCACAGAGGTTAACAAAGTCGAGCATCAACTTCCTAGAGCTGAAAACATTTTTCATAGCCATCACAGACTTTTGCTGCATCAGAGGAAGACATAGTCGTTAAGGATTAGCAAACCACTTTACCATGGTAGCCGATCTCATGAATAAAAAGTAGAAACTTTTAAGACTAGGATGCCAAAATATCTTTCAAAGGACTCCAGCAGAGGGTTGTTGTCTTAATGATTCTACAATGACTACAGAATACACACCTATCTAATTGGTGATGAAACTGAACCACAAGCATCTATAATTTACAGTGCAAACAGATCGAGAAACCTGAAAATTAGAATCTATGCTACACAAATACAGTTTCCTTCTGCTAGGCCTGTTGAAGGAGGTGCTAGACAAGGTCACGCTCTCCAAGTATACCAGGAGAGGACGAGTGCACCAGCATGGCTGCAGAAAGACTGGTTTACTTGCCTTAAACTACTAGTATATGATCCCTGGAGCTTCCCTCCTTAGAGGAGACTCCCGATGCAGCCATGCTTTTTCCTAAGTTCCATGACAGGCATCATACCAGGAGATTATAAAACAAGGTCCTAAGGCCTATGTTTCAGCCATCAAGTTCTTACTAATTGTTTACCTCAAACATGCAAAGTGGAGCAAATTTTACTCTTCAGAGTAGAGGTGAGCAGAAAAGGCCAGTCAGTCCCTCTATTCTTCTGATAGCAGAAGCTATCCCTTTTAGCAGTCAGTTACTGTTAATCCAATGAAAATGACATTTTCAGTGAGGTAGCTCACCTGGGATTGGAACTGCCTTGCATACTTGGGCCCCTAGGAGAGGGCGCCGGGCAATTGACCCCTTAATGTAGGGATAGTGGTGTGAAAGAAGAAATACTAGAACTCCAAGACGTTGAAATTGTTTCTAGAGACAGCAGGGCAGGGCCTGTACTTCTCAATGACAACAGGTATCTTCTTTTCAATTCAGACGTCTATCTGTGCCTTACTGCTCCTAGACAACTTTTCAGGTTAGTGTCCATATTTAATTAAAACTTTAGTCAACTAAGAAAGTTAGTAATCAGCTGTAAAGAAATTGTAGATAAAAGAAATCTATTTCATTATTATCATCATGAAATACAATAGTTAGATCTTCAATATACAGTGACAGACGTGAAATGATCTTTCCTTTCTCTTGTACACTGTTTTTCTAAACTCCCATCAGTGCGAGGTCTCTTCCACCTATTCCCCCTTCTTCCTTCCATTTCTTTCTTCAGGGCTTTGTCTTATAACCATATTTACAGTACTTCTGACCAACTATTTCTTCGTTCCTTCTCATCACATACCCAATCCATCTAAATCTTAGTCACCTCGGCTGTTTTTTTTTTCCAGTTTCTGGACACCACATTTCTTAAGAAAAAAAATCCTGTACATAATAATTTCTTTCCAATGTACTTTGTAAATTGGTATTAAAATTCCAAAGTCAAATATATAAAAACTTCCAGTCTTTGCTGCATAGAGTATCATAGGCCATAGTCTTTTTCATCTAATTATGGGACATTTTAATTTACCCATAGTTTGATAATATTTTCCTTTTATCTATTATGCTCATATACTCTAGTGACACCCTCTGATACATTGGTTACACTAAAATGCGATCACCATACTTTTCTAGAACAATTAATTACGTGGCCACTTCCAAATTGCACATTTCCACTTTTTCATTCTTTCTGGTAACAATAAGCTATACCGTTTCTTGCGACATGAATGTAAATCCTCTTCCTTTAAATTCAGTAGTAAACAACAGCCATAGCTATGCTGACCTGGTTGAGTAACCAACAAGCATTCTGTGTGGGAGGCTAATAGGAGTGTAGGGGATTACCCCGTTCTCCCTCATGGGTCGATTGCGCAGTCTTGTCCCAGCTGTAGCTATAACGAGATGATCCACTCCTGTGACCTGAGCTGACCTTTGTGTTCTTTCTTTGTGTGCGTGCTGTGCATTTCGGCTGTCTGTTTACCTGTTCTTACCGTGATAGAGCATCTACACGAAATGAATAATTGCCTTGGCCATGACGATCTAAGGTGTAACAATTTCTTGAGTCGACACAAGGTTGACCCCCTCGTTAAACTTGTAGTGTTCCCAATCCTCAACCTGCCTAGAACATGACCGTCGGAGAAATACTGTACAGTATGAAGTGGGAGGAATGTAGAGATTAGAGGTACCCTTTTTTGTTTTTGTTTCATTTGTTGATGTCGGCTACCCCCCAAAATTGGGGGAAGTGCCTTGGTATATGTATGTATGATGAAGTGGAAGAAGGCAAAGAGGAATCTCTCACCTTCCAAGACTGCAGCCTCCCAGTGTATTCAGGTTCTGTTTCCATGTGTGTTTCTCTCGCTACAGTTCAGGTAGGAGTTTCATATTAGGATGCTAACCCCACGTGCTAGCACATAGAGCACAAGGTGAGGTTGCCCTCAGGTCTCTGTCAGTGGTGGGGCCCTTCTTTGTTCTCAGCTGATCCCTTGTTTGTGACATTCTAGGAGGCACTCAAAGGTGGTGTGGTCCTCTTTCAGCCTTAAAGGCTCCCAGACTTCAGTGATGTTTTGGACCTCATCGGGGTTGTTTGAGTAGAGGAGGAAACCACTTTATGAGAGGTACCCAATCTCTCAAACGTGGAGTTCAAGAGGCGGGCATTCCCCTTCATCGCCCAGGCCCGCTTGTTGATATGGATGTTCTTGGGACTAGATCCCCTATGAAGAAGATGAAGAAGGCATCCATTTTGCTGGTGAAGATGAGGAAAAGAAAATACTGTATGTTAGGAGCCCAGGCCTTCGCCTCTTTGAAGAGAGGAAGGCAATTACAACCTGAATTTCTCAGGTGAATCAGATTGGTGTCTGGGTTTTCTGTGCACCCCAAAGACCTAGAGCATAAGAGAAAGAGGACCAGGTTCTTGCCTTACCCGGGTGCCAAGTCCCCAGGCCGACTCATACCAGCCTTTCGTTGCACCGCTTGGGGCAAGGTTAGCGTGTCAAGCTAGGCTACCCTTGTGTATGCCAAAGAAGTGTGCAGAATAATGGATAAGTGGTGGAGAATGTACACCATCACTGCCCCGTCCTTCTGATCCTCCCATTAGGAAGGTATGTGTCGAAGGCATGGAAATAGAATCCGTCATTCAGCATGTAATTGATACAGGGAATTAAATAATTTAGGAGAACCTTCCCAGACACCAGTAAAGTGGTTGGGTCAAAGTGGTCTATAGACCTGTTCACAACCAGCCTGAACCATAAGCTATTGCTCAACAATCCCAGACTCGGCGGCGTTCGTCAAGGACGCTTTCCAACATTCCGTGGACAAGATGGATGCTTATGCCTTCCTCTGGTTTACATAATCAGAAGGGTCAGCTAACCTTAGTGGCACCAAGTTGGCTCTACATGGAGACATACTCGGATGTAGTATCCCTTCTAATAGAGGAGCCTCGAGAGTTATCACCGAGGCCAGACCTGCGCCAGCAAAGATACCAAAATCTGTGTTCACTCTTCTCTACACAGGTGGAGATTATCCAGTTCATCCTTTTTAGGTGAACTGAGAGAGATGTTGGGGTACTTTAGGAAATCCTCTACATTGGTTTACTGGGTAAAAATGGGCAGTCATATGCGTGGTGTCGGGAAGAACATCTCTGTCTCGGCCTCAGAGTATAATATCTAATTTCCTGGTCTTTCTCTTATTGGACACACTTGTCAGTGCCAGCAGTAAAAGGCTACTGTGTGGCATTAGGCCAAGTCTTCCAGCTCAAGGGGCTTTAGAAGATGGTCTCCTGGGAGAAATCCATGCTCAAGAAGAATTTTGAACAGTCTTGTCCACCCAGATAGGGACACCTTCTGCAATGGGACGTCGACTAAGTTCCGTCATTCCTCAAAAAGTCACTGTTCTAACCATTTCAGAGAGGGACCTAACCCTCAAGGCAGTTTTTTTTCCCTGAGACTGGCATCAGCCAAGAAAGTTAGTGAGATCCACAGGATCTCCACCAGGTCCTATGCTCAGAGGGGTGGAAAAAGATGACTTTCAAATTTGTCTGAATTTGTAGCTAAAACTCAAGGGACATATAGTTCAAGCCTTTTTCCTTCTCCTACCCAAGGATAATATGTGACATTCTTGATCTGCTTTGCCCCGTCAGGGCCATCAGGAACTAAATGAAATGGACGAAAAGCAGCAAACCAGCTTTAAAGAACCAGTTTGTGGTCAAAGGTGGGTTAAAGATGATCTGTTGGAACACCATCTCTTTTTGGCTGAGGAAAATGATTGGCAGTGTACAAGAGTAGGAGTAGAGTGGAAGAGACAATCGACCTTCATGGCACACTATCCGCAGGAGGTTACACATATGTTTCTGGACACCTCTTTGGTGCTGGTTGTAGCCACCCAACAAGGAATTTAATTCTTTGTTTAGTTTGGTTTTGAACCCCCAGACAGAGTGTAAGTGTATAAATGGCAAATACATGTTTTTTCTTCCCCTATTAAAGACACATGGTAATTCATCCAGGCATGAAGATGAATACTAGGCGAGTTCAACAGATTTTGTGGTATTGTTCAGATAATACGGTCTACTCTTTGAGAGGAGTGGAGGTGGTTAAACTGGACAAAGCTGTTATTTTGATTAGCCTAGAAGGCTGACCCTATCCAATTCCAAGGATAACCTCCTTGCAAGGGGTAGCCTATGCAGAGCTACATCTAGTTCTCATTTCCTTCCTATAGGACTTGAGAATCTATTCCGAGAGAATGGGCTAGTCCTAGTGGTTTCTCACGGTCAGCTTGGGTATAATTCCCCCCCCCCCCCCCTTCTAGTTGTCTCCCATTTAAAGGACAAGGTTTTTGTGTCGGAACAAATTTCAAGTAAATTCATTTGTATTTTTCCTAACTATACAAACCTGAGTCCTTTACAGGTTTATTGCCAACCTCACAAACCCTATGGTTCTGAGGTTAAAAATAATGAATCTCTTCATGCGGGAGAACAAGTAACCCACTTTTCCCCTGCACTCGTGCTAGTCTCCCACTTGTATGGTTTTTTGTTTACCTAGTTGGTTCACCTTGACTGTTTACTCCTATTTAAAGGACTTGGCTTTTCAAGTTAGGAAAAGTAAAATTTTAAATATTTAACTTAGCCGGTGAATATATAATAGCTGCAACTCTGCGGCTCGACAGAAAACACACTCAAAAAACTCGCGAGCGATCGCTATGAAGGTTGCGGGTGTGCCCACCAGCGCCAACTGTCGGCCAGATACCACTCTTGTATGTAAACAAACCCTTCAATTCTTCTCTGTCGACGTTGACGACAAGACGTATTCATACTCGCTGTAGAACCTGGAGTTTTCTCATCATATTTGGTGAAGTACTTTATTTTGGTTTGAGCTTTCGCAGTGCAGGTGTTTTTCCTCAACATAAACTCTTGAACTCTTTATTGAATCGGATTATTTGTTGATGACTTGGATTGTTTTTGGAATTTTCTTTGACTAATTCAAAATGGCTGACCCCTCTCAAGTACCTAGATTTTGAAAGTGTAATGCTAGGGACTGTAATAGGCGTCTTCCAAAGGCTTCTCTCGACCCACATACTGTTTGTTCCAATTGTCGGGGTAAAACCTGTCAATTGGGAGATCGGTGTGAGGAATGCGTGGGCCTTTCGGAATTCGATTGGCTCGAATACAATAAATATGCACGTAGACTAGAGAGAGATAGGGTAAGGAGAAGTTCATCTAGGTCTGTAGATTTTTCCTCTCCACATGCCCCTGAACCTAATCCTTCCCCTGTAGTGGTTGTTCCTAACCCCCCTTCTAGCACTCAGGAACCGTCTATGCAAGACATGTTACGTGCTATTCATGCCTTGGGGGAGAGAGTTGAAGCGTTAGCAAGTGACCGTAATCAACTCATGGCTGACGTGAAGGAACTTAAGTGCCATAGTGCCACGGCGGAAAGTGGGAAAGTGATTAGTGCGCAAAGTGTTGTGAACAGTGTTGCGACCGAGGGTTCGTCTGTTCGTGCCTGTCGTTCACCTAGTCCGGGACCTCTTGCAAGCTCCCAAGCCCAGGGGAGAAGTAATGTCGTACGACTTATGGGTTCGAGAGGCCTTGATCAGCGAACAGACGTTCCCTCTATGGTATCAGGCGTATCTCACCAAGATCGCCCCTACCATAAGACGAGAGAGCCCATTTTTACCTCGTCTTCCGAAGGCTTTTCACGCAAGAAACCGTGGAGCAAGGTTTCTAGGCCTCTTAAACGGAAGTCGGTCCCTTCAGGACAGGTCCAACGTCCTGGATGTAGTCACTGGGACAGTTCGGACCCGTTGCTGTCATCGGATGACTGCTCGCCGCCTAAGCAAGGCAAAGTTGTGCTGTCTCAGACGCTAACCCCGTCGGTTACCGCACCCATTCCCGTGGACCCTAAATGGGTTATACTGCAGGACATGCAGTCTAAACTTGCGTCCCTTATGGAAGACTACAATGCCGATAAGGTTTCCGTTGAGCCTAGCCGTTTATCTCATCGAGATCCTGGCCTTCAGCCACCCAAGCGTTCTGTTGTGCGTCCTGTTGACGCTGGTGTAGCCATCTCACGTCAAGCGGTTGGGGTTGTACCACACTCGATGCGATCTCGTGTGGATTTTCAGCCGCATGTGGACGTTAGGCAACTCGCTGATGCGCCTGGTGACGTTCAGGACGTTCGCCAACCATCGGAGTTGACTTGTTTTGATGCTGAGCGTCAACTTCCGCAACTTAGAGTTGTTTTGACTGCGCAGCCTAGGCGGTCTAAGCAGTCTCGGGTGGATGCTGTGCGTCCTCACGCACCTGTTGTTGTTGACAGTTCTCAGACTGTCAAACAGTTTCAGGACGCTGCGTCCTGGTCCGCCACTTATGCACCAGTGCGGGTGGACGCTGCATGTCAAGCATTGCCGACCCCTTTGCTTGTTTCTCATCAGTTGTCAGATGAGGAACTTTCGGATGAGGACGTTGCTGACCCTCAGCCTGAGGATCATCCTTCAGATATTGATGAACCTAGAGCAGTTCCGCCATCTATGGACTTTAAGAAAGTCATGCTCATTTTTAAAGAGTTGTTTCCCGAACACTTTGTCTCTGTGGCTCCTCGTTCGCCGCCGTCTGAGTTTGTTTTAGGCGTACCTGCTGACATGCCAGCCTTTACAAAACTTGTACTCTCTCGCTCGTCCAAGAGAGCTTTACGGCTGTTAGGCGATTGGTTGGAAACCAAGAGGAGTTTAGGGAAGACGGCCTTTGCCTTCCCCCCTTCTAAACTCTCGTCTAGATCGAGCGTCTGGTATGCCACGGGAGAAGTTCTCGGCTTGGGAGTCCCTGCCTCTGCCCAGGGCGACTTCTCAAGCCTTGTAGACTCTCCCCGCCGCCTAGCCATGAGACGCTCGAAGATTAGTTGGTCATCCTCAGACCTTGACCATCTACTTAAAGGCATTTTTAGAGCTTTTGAAGTTTTCAACTTCCTTGACTGGTGTTTGGGAGCCTTGAGTAGGAAAATCTCATCGGCCGATAGAGATGTCTCCTTACTCATTATGTCTTGCATGGATAAAGCCATCCGCGATGGATCCAATGAGCTCTCCTCCTCGTTTACTTCAGGAGTCCTTAAGAAGCGAGAGTCTCTTTGCTCTTTTCTGTCAGCAGGAGTGACGCCCTGTCAACGATCTGAGCTACTCTTTGCCCCTTTATCAAAGTTTTTGTTTCCTGAACTTTTGGTTAAGGACATAGCTTTGTCTCTAGTGCAGAAGGACACCCATGACTTGGTTGCGTCCTCTGCTCGCAAAGGGACTCCTTCGACTGCCTTTTCCGCTAGACCTAGGATAGACACTCCAGCGTCCAGGTTTATTCCGCCCTTTCGTGGCAGAGCCCCCAGCAGGGGAAGTACTCGTGCCGAAGGAAAGAGAGGAAAGAGGAAAGGAGCCAAGTCCTCACGTGGCAGAGTCTGACTGCCCGCAGCTTCAGACAGCAGTAGGTGCCAGACTCAAGAACTTCTGGCGAGCCTGGGAGAAGAGAGGCGCAGATCAACAGTCTGTGAGGTTGCTCAGAGAGGGGTACAAAATTCCATTTGTACACAAACCTCCTCTAGCGACTTCCCCCATCGATCTCTCTCCCAAGTACCGAGAGGAAGCAAAGAGACAAGCCCTGAAACTAGAAGTGTCTCTTTTGCTAGAGAAGGGAGCGGTGGTCAAAGTCTCGGACCTTCAATCACCGGGGTTTTACAACCGTCTCTTCCTAGTACCGAAGAAGACAGGAGGTTGGAGACCGGTGCTAGACGTCAGTGCTCTGAACGTCTTTGTCACGAAGACAAAGTTCTCCATGGAGACCACGAAATCAGTCTTAGCAGCGGTCAGAAAGGGAGACTGGATGGTCTCTCTCGACCTAAGAGACGCATACTTCCACATCCCCATTCACTCAGATTCCCAACCTTTTCTGAGATTTGTGTTCGACAATGTGGTGTACCAGTTTCGGGCCCTGTGCTTTGGCCTAAGTCCTGCTCCTCTCGTGTTTACGAGGCTTATGAGGAATGTGGCAAAATTCCTCCATTTATCGGGTATCCGAGCCTCCCTTTACTTGGACGACTGGCTTCTCAGAGCCGCATCCAGTCATCGCTGTCTGAAGGATCTCAATTGGACATTGGATCTGACCAAGGAATTGGGACTTTTGGTCAACATGGAAAAGTCACAGCTGATCCCATCCCAAACTATACTGTATTTAGGGATGGAGATTCGCAGTCCAGTTTTTCGGGCTTTTCCGTCTGCCCCCCTAATAGATCAAGCCCTGCTCGTAATCCAAAGGATGTTGAAGAGAGAACGATGCTCAGTCAGGAATTGGATGAGTCTAGTAGGAACTCTATCATCCCTGGAGCAGTTTGTCTCGCTAGGAAGGCTACACCTCCGACCTCTACAATTCCATCTAGCGTTTCACTGGAAAAAGGACAAGACGCTAGAAGCGGTCTCAATCCCGATTTCCGAAACAGTAAAGGCTTGCCTGAATTGGTGGAAAGACAATATCAGTCTAAGAGAGGGACTTCCTCTACCAGTTCAGAAACCAAACCACGTTCTATTCTCAGACGCATCGGATTTGGGTTGGGGTGCGACACTGGACGGTCGGGAATGCTCAGGTCTGTGGACCTCAAGTCAGAGGAGCATGCACATCAACGGCAAGGAGCTTTTGGCAGTCCACCTGGCCTTGATGAGCTTCGAGAGTCTCCTTCGAGACAAAGTGGTGGAGATCAACTCGGACAACACCACAGCCTTGGCGTACATTTCCAAGCAAGGAGGCACCCACTCCCTGACACTGTACGAGATCGCAAGGGACCTGCTCATTTGGTCAAGAGATCGAGGCATCTCCCTGGTAACGAGGTTTATCCAGGGCAACTTGAACGTTCTAGCAGATTGCCTCAGTCGGAGGGGTCAGGTAATTCCTACAGAATGGACCCTCCACAAGGACGTGTGCAAGAGGCTTTGGGCGACTTGGGGTCAACCCACCATAGACCTCTTTGCAACCTCGATGACCAAGAGGCTTCCAATCTATTGCTCTCCAGTCCCAGACCCAGCAGCAATACATATAGACGCCTTTCTCCTAGATTGGTCTCACCTAGACCTATATGCATTCCCACCATTCAAGATTGTCAACAAGGTACTGCAGAAATTCGCCTCTCACGAAGGGACAAGGTTGACGTTAGTTGCTCCCCTCTGGCCCGCGAGAGAATGGTTCACCGAGGTACTTCGATGGCTGGTAGACTTTCCAAGAAGTCTTCCTCTAAGAGTAGACCTGTTACGTCAGCCCCACGTAAAGAAGGTACACCAAGGCCTCCACGCTCTTCGTCTGACTGCCTTCAGACTATCGAAAGACTCTCTAGAGCTAGAGGCTTTTCGAAGGAGGCAGCCAGTGCGATTGCAAGAGCGAGGAGAGCTTCTACCATTAGAGTTTACCAATCGAAGTGGGAAATCTTCCGAGACTGGTGCAAGTCAGTATCTGTATCCTCGTCCAGTACCTCTGTAGCCCAAATCGCTGATTTTCTCTTATACCTGAGAAGAGTTCGCTCCCTTTCAGCTCCCACGATCAAGGGCTACAGGAGCATGTTGGCTTCGGTCTTCCGGCATAGAGGCTTAGATCTTTCCAACAATAAAGATCTACAAGATCTCCTTAGGTCTTTTGAGACCTCTAAGGAACGTCGTTTGGCTACTCCTGGATGGAACTTAGACGTGGTCCTAAGGTTCCTCATGTCAGACAGGTTTGAGCCTTTACATTCAGCCTCCCTGAAGGATCTCACTCTTAAGACTTTTCCTGGTGTGCTTGGCCTCGGCTAAAAGAGTCAGTGAGATTCATGCCTTCAGCAAGAACATCGGTTTTTCGTCAGAAAAAGCCACTTGTTCTCTTCAACTTGGTTTCCTGGCCAAGAATGAACTGCCTTCTCGTCCTTGGCCTAAATCTTTTGATATTCCTAGCTTATCAGAGATCGTAGGCAACGAACTAGAGAGAGCTTTATGCCCCGTTAGAGCTCTTAAGTTCTATTTAGCTCGTACTAAGCCTTTACGAGGTAAATCTGAAGCGTTATGGTGTTCGGTTAAGAAACCATCCTTACCTATGTCAAAGAATGCTTTGTCATATTTTATCAGATTTTTAATACAAGAAGCTCATTCCCACTTGAGTGAGGAAGACCGATCTTTGCTTAAGGTTAAGACGCACGAGATTAGAGCTATAGCAACTTCCGTGGCCTTCAAGCAAAATAGATCTCTGCAAAGTATCATGGACGCGACCTTTTGGAGAAGCAAGTCAGTGTTCGCGTCATTTTACTTGAAAGATGTCCAGACTCTTTACGAGGACTGCTACACACTGGGTCCATTCGTAGCAGCGAGTGCAGTAGTGGGTGAGGGTTCAACCACTACACTTCCCTAATTTCAATATCCTTTTAATCTGTCTCTTGAAATGTTTTTTAATATTGTTTTATGGGTTGTTCGGAAGGCTAAGAAGCCTTTCGCATCCTGGTTGATTTGGCGGGTGGTCAAAGTCATTTCTTGAGAGCGCCCAGATTAGGGGTTTTGATGAGGTCCTGTTGTATGGGTTGCAGCCCTTGATACTTCAGCTCCTGGGAGTCTGTCAGCATCCTAAGAGGATCGCTGGGCTCCGTGAGGAAGACAGACTTACAAGGCAGAGTAATCGTCTAAGTCAACTTCCTTACCAGGTACCTATATATTTTGGTTTTGTTATATTGATAACTGTCAAAATGAAAAAACTCTTAGCTTATACGCTGTAAACTTTATTAACTCTGGTCTCTACCCACCGCCTTGGGTGTGAATCAGCTATTATATATTCACCGGCTAAGTTAAATATTTAAAAATGATATTTTAATTATAAAATAAATTTTTGAATGTACTTACCCGGTGAATATATAAATTAAATGACCCTCCCTTCCTCCCCAATAGAGACGCAGCGGGACGAGAAAAATTGAAGGGTTTGTTTACATACAAGAGTGGTATCTGGCCGACAGTTGGCGCTGGTGGGCACACCCGCAACCTTCATAGCGATCGCTCGCGAGTTTTTCGAGTGTGTTTTCTGTCGAGCCGCAGAGTTGCAGCTATTATATATTCACCGGGTAAGTATATTCAAAATTTTATTTTATAATTAAAATATCATTTTATTAGATTTTTTAAAATTTATCTTATACTGTATTGCTTTTCAATCCTTTCTGTATTCCACTTTATAAAACGGATTTTGAGCAAAGTGAAAAATCTATTTTTTGGGTGAGATAGCCATGTCGTTCCTTTAAGTAGCTTTCTAAGGGATATTTGCTACAGTGATACTCCCAGAGAATTAACCATAGGTCTCCAGAATTCTAACTCCTGGCGCAAGTATCCTTAATATATCTTTAAGGATATCGCATAATATTAGGGGACGTATTTTTTGATACGATACATAGCAATCTTCACCCCGAATAGATTTAACTCTTTGAGGGGGAAGAGTGGCGAACGAAAGGGGAGCCGTCATCAAGGTACTCGGTGGACCCCCTCCCTGTACTACTACGGCCCATCATTCCTAGTTGCATTTAAGCAGGAATAGCCGCAGATAGAGTAGTTTCGGGTGGGGTCATTTTAAGAAAGAAGGTTGGGTCCATCAGGACGACATGGCTATCTCGCCCAAAAATAGATTTTTCACTTTGCTCAAAATCCGTTTTTTGGGCTCGGCCATGTCGTCCTGATAGAAGCTTACCAGAGAATTAACTTGGCCTAGAAAACAAGCTTGTTGCATATGCAGATGATGCTACTCTCTTTGTATCAATTCCATCCCCTGAATGTGGATCTGGGGTTGGTGAATCCCTTAATAGAGATTTAGCTAAAGTTAGTGCATGGTGCAAATTATGGGGTATGAAGTTGAATCCTAACAAAACTCAAAGGTCAAGGACGGTGGCTCCTCAACATCCAGATCTCAGTATTGATAATATTTCTTTAAATTTGTATGACTTTTAAAATTTTAGGCGTGATTCTCGACAGCAAATTTACTTTTGAGAAACACATTAGGTCTGTCTTCTTCAATTGCACAAAAAATTGGCTTATTGAAAAAGTCTTACAAGATTTTCGGTGATCAATCTATTCTGAAGAGAAGTGTTTTAATTCTTTCATTCTACCTTGTTTTGAGTATTGTTCTCCTGTCTGGTGTTCAGTTGCTGATTCTCATCTTAATTTGTTGTACAGAAACTTACGGTCTATTAAATTTCTTATTCCTGATCTAGATATTAATCTTTGATACCGTCGATTAATTAGTTCATTATGCATGTTGCATAAAATTTTTCATAACTCTGACCATCCTTTACATTCAGATCTCCCTGGACAATTCTATCCTGTTCGTAATACTAGGCAGGCAGTTAATTCTAATAGCCAGGCCTTCTCCATCATGAGTCATAATACTACACAGTACTCTAGAAGTTTTATTCCAGCTGTCACCAAGTTGCGGAATGATCTTCCTAATCGGGTAGTTGAATCGGTAATCTTCAAAAGTTTAAAGTTGGAGCAAATGTTTTTATGTTGACCAGGCTGACGTGAGTCTTTTTATAGTTTATATATGACATATCTGTTTTTGACGTTGATAATAGTTTATATAGGACATATCTGTTTTGACGCTGTTACTGTTTTTAGAATGATATATTGTTAATTTATTCTCATCATTTATTTATTTCCTTATTTCCTTTCCTCACTGGGCTATTTTTCCCTGTTGGAGCCCTTGGGCTTATAGAATCTTGCTTTTCCAACTAGGGTTGTAGCTTGGATAGTAATAATAATAATAATAATAATGATAATAATAATAATAATAGTTGCGTGTGCAATCGGGTCGGTGTCAACCTTTGTTGATCTCTTTGAGCGTTTGATGCGTATCTTCTCCAGACTCCTGATGCATCCTTTAACTGTGCTTTTAGCACTGGGTCTGTCACTGCTGCGAACTAGAGAGAACCCAATATTCTTTCCTGTTAGCATCTTGAAATCCTCTTGAGTTTCAATAGTCTCTTGACAGATCCCGCTATCTGTCTCCTCTTCTTTGGTGGAATGGAGAGACGATGTGACTAACTTCCGATGGATCCTAACCATTGAAACTTCTGAGCTGGAGAAAGGCGAGACTTCTTGTGGTTGATCTTAAAGCCTAGGTGCTCCAGGAACTGGATCACCTTTCCGGCTGCTTGTAGACAAGTCGTTTTGGATGCTGCCCACACCAGCCAATCGTCCAGGTATGCTACTACCTGAATTCCTTCTAAGCGTAGTTGTTGGATGATTGTATCTGCAAGTTTTGTGAATATCCTTGGGGCTATGTTTAGCCCAAAGGGCATGGCTGTGAAGACATACTTCGTCTTCTGTAGCCAGAATCCTAGGTAGGAGGAGAGGGGCCGGCTGACTGGTAGGTGCCAGTAAGCATCTGCCAGGTCTATTGAGACTGTGTACACCCCTTTTGGTAGAAGGGTCCTTATGTGTTGTAAGGTAAGCATCCGGAACTTGTTGTTCTCGATGAACTTGTTGAGTGGAGACAAGTCTAGATTGGCTCTGAGTTTGTCCGAGTCCTTCTTGGGAACACAAAACAGCCTTCCCTGGAATTTGATGGAGCTCGCTTTTCTTATTACCTTTTTGTTCAAGAGTTTTGAGGTATATTCTTCCAATAAGGGGGTGGAGTGTTGGAAGAATGGTGGAAAAAGGGGTGGAATTTTGTTCCATTTCCAACCGAGTCCATTCTTGATTAGGCTGTGGGCCCAGGGATCGAAGGTCCAACGATCCCAAAAGTGGAGGAGTCTCCCTCCTACCTGAAGCCCTGAGGATTTATTTCCGTGACCGCGTCCTCCTCTACTCCTTGAGGGGTTTCTTGAGGAACCTCTTTTTGAGCCTCTACCTCTGTAGGGTGGAATGGTAGTTGTGTGCCTCTCAAAGCCTTGGTTAAACACAGGCGATTGAGTTACTAGCTGCTGAGGAACCATCTGGAGTTTGCGGCTGAACTACCATTTGAGGCACTGTGGCCATGGTCATGGTCGGAAGTTGTGCAGGTCTATGTGCTTTCTTTGTCCTCCTGTTCTTAGGTTGGGGACTGCCGTCTGAGGATGATTTCCTCTTGGAAGACATGGCCCACTTTTGGAGAAGGTTCCTATTCTCCGTGGCAGCTCTAGCAATAACCCCCTGAACCACATCTTGTGGGAAGAGATCCTTGCCCTAGATGCATGAAGTGATCAGCTTCCTGGGTTCGTGTTTGACCGTTGCTGCGGCAAACACATGCTCTCTACAGGCCCTCCTGGACCTGACGAAGGCATACAAGTCCTTCACAAGGGTACCCATGTGAGACTTGGCTAAGACCATATACATGTCTGGGGCGTTGGTAAGGCCTGCACACATTTCCAGGCCTTTTGTCTCCAGTTCCCTTCTCAAAAGATGCTCCGGCAGCTTTGGAAGGTTCTCATTGAACTGCTGACCTGCTATCTCCGGATCCAGCTTAGAGACGGAGAAGGTTAGATGAACTTCGTTCCACTTCTCGCAGGTAGGCATGGCTAGAGATAATGGTTTACATTCCTCTAGCACTGGGCATGGGTTGCCCGCATCGACTGCTCTCATGACACAGGAAGGAGCAATGAAGGTAGGATGCCTTTTGCTCAATGCTGAGACTTTGGAGTTGGTATAACCGGCTCCTTTTAGGGTCTTGGATAGGATAGCCTGTGCTTTGTCATGCTCAAAGACAAAGACTTCCTTCGGTTCTGTCTCCTAACGGGATGCTGGTTCATCCCGCAGTCTCACGTAACAATCTGGGTAAGCCGAAAAGCTAGGCCAGAATTGGAGATCTTCAAGGGGTTTGGACCCCAACTTCTGGGAGATATAGAGCTTCCCATTCATCATGGGCATGTGCTCCGTGCACCTCCAGGGGTTGGTTTTGGAGCAGTGAGGTAAGTCAGATACTCTAAGAGGCTTAGCAAAGCCTCTGGAAGCGCCAGAGCGTTTCCCTTCCCTTACCTCTTTCTTTGTCTTTTTGAGATCTTGCTTAATCTCCTGCTGTTCTTTCCGGAACACTGCCAACATCTGCTGGATCGATTCCAGGAGCGCTTCGCTCCTGCCAACCTGCACGTCCGGTTGGGGAGTTGGGGCTGAAGATGTTGACGGCACAGGTTGATTTGCCATCACGGAAAACTGAGGGTCCTTAGTTACTGTCGAAATGGATCCATCTTCCTCCGTAGGTGGTTGAACCACATCTTCCTCAAGGTCTTGTAGAAGATCCTTTTCGGAATCAGTAGACACCTCTGACATCCGTTCTTGGTGGATGTCCATGCCTTCCAGCACCTTGTTAATGTCTGCGTCTACTGTCAGTTGGATGAAGGGAGGCTTGACCTGTACCTGTACCTGGGGCACAACCGCACTGGATTGAGCCTTAGGGAACAGAAGGCACCTCAAAGATTCATTAGGTAGGTAAGGTCCCGGAGAGTTCTTCTGGAACCCTCTTATCCACCTTCGAAGAGTTTCTCTTGCTGTATCCCTTGACTCTGTAGTGTCAGGGATATCTACTCCAAATCCTTCGGTCATCAGGGCCGAGCAGATGGAGCAACCCTTCGGGTCCCAGTACCTCAGGGATCTAGATACGATGCAGCAGGGGGCATAAAACCTGCACATCGTATGCCCACAAAAGTCCTTGCTCTTTTGGTTGCAGAACACGACTGCACACTTCACCATTGGCTCCTCCTGTAAGGAAAGGAAAGGCGAAATGAGTATACAGTGAACCCTCGCTACTTCGCAGTTCGACCATCGCGGATTCACCACTTCGCGGGTTTTTTCCATAACCCATATATACAGTATATACATATCGCGGATATTCCGGAAATTTCGAAAATACTGTACCACGAAATCTGAAGACCCCCCAAATACGATATTTCGTTACCTGTAATTCCATTAATACTGTAATTAGTAATATCTGCTCTTACTGATTGTTCATTGCATTACATATGATATATAATTCAGCACAGAAAGAAATAAAACACGAAAAGAGAATGTGATCATACGATAATTCAGTACTGTATACAGTACGTAGTAAGATTAAATCGAACATGAAACGCAAATTAGATGCAGTCATACCATATTAGAATGGTGTAAGGCTGCTGTTGGCTACTACTGTACTACAAATGTAATGGATGTGCTTCTTTTCCATGAATCTTTTGTATGTATACGTATGTAGTACTGCATCCAATAATATTCTTTGTTGCAAAAATCACATTTCGAATAAGCGTACGAGAGAGAGAGAGAGAGACACACACACACATCCTACAAAAGAATAAAATAGCATACGTAAACCTATTATTATTGTTGTTGTTGTTAATAAAATTATTATTGTTATTATTATCATTATTATTATTACTGTATTACTATCATACGATAATTCAGTACTGTATACAGTACGTAGTAAAATTAAATCGAACATGAAACGCAAATCAGATGCAGTCATACAATATTAGAATGGTGTAAGGCTGCTGATGGCTACTACTGTACTACAAATGTAATGGATGTGCTTCTTTTCCATGAATCTTTTGTATGTATACGTACGTAGTACTGCATCCAATAATATTCTTTGTTGCAAAAATCACATTTCGAATAAGCGTACGAGAGAGAGAGAGAGAGAGAGAGAGAGAGAGAGAGAGAGAGAGAGAGAGATCCTACAAAAGAATAAAATAGCATACGTAAAGCTATTATTATTATTATTATTATTATTATTGTTGTTGTTGTTAATAAAATTATTATCATTATTATTATTATTATTATTACTGTATTATTATCATACGATAATTCAGTACTGTATACAGTACGTAGTAAAATTAAATCGAACATGAAACGCAAATCAGATGCAGTCATACCATATTAGAATAGTGTAAGGCTGCTGATGGCTACTACTGTACTACAAATGTAATGGATGTGCTTCTTTTCCATGAATCTTTTGTATGTATACGTACGTAGTACTGCATCCAATAATATTCTTTGTTGCAAAAATCACATTTCGAATAAGCGTACGAGAGAGAGAGAGAGAGGAGAGAGACACACATCCTACAAAAGAATAAAATAGCATACATAAAGCTATTATTATTATTGTTATTATTATTATTATTGTTGTTGTTGTTAATAAAATTATTATTGTTATTATTATTATCATTATTATTATTATTATTATTACTGTATTATTATCATTATTTATTATTATTATTATTAATACTGTACGTACAGTATACGCGGGGTATCTTGTACTTTGAGTTGGTAACCTACGCATCATATAAGACGGGTTGTGATTGGTTCAAGCGCTGATAGATGACGAATCAGAACTCAAGTTTTGTTATCTAGCCTGTGATTGGTGTTTTGCCCGCAGCATCTAGGTTCTCGCGGGCCCGGGTCGTCCACTTTCTCTTATGCCGTATCGCTGAGTAGACGTTCTTAAGTTTGTGAAGTTTAATCTGTGCAGTGTGTGACTGTTTTAAGTTGAACTTTGTTAAATCCTACTGTACAATGCCTCCCAAGCGTTCTGCTTCTACTAAGGCTGGTAGTGAGCCTAAACGCCACCGAAGGATGATGACGATTGCTGAGAAGGTGACGCTTCTCGATATGTTAAAAGACAGTAGAAGCTACGCGGCCGCAGCGCGCCATTTTGGAATCAACGAATCTACTGTTCGCTATATCAAGAAGGACGAGGCGAACATTAGAAAGACGGCTGCAATCACCTTTAGCAGATCAGCGAAGCGAGTCGTTACAACGCGTAATAAATCGATCGTACGCATGGAAGGTGCTTTAGCTGTGTGGATTGCCGACTGCCGGAAGAAGAACATAGCCTTGGATACGAACACCATCCGAACAAAGGCTTTGAGCTTGTATGAGAATTTTGCTGCAAAGGAACCTCAAGACGACGACGGCAACCATGCTGAAGAAGATGATGATGCAGATGAACCTCAACCAGGGACATCCACTGATTCCCAGCCTCAGAAACAAAGTTTTTCCGCCAGTAAAGGATGGTTCGCGAAGTTTCAGAAACGCTTCGCCCTGAAAAGCGTTTCCCTGCATGGCGAGGCTGCTTCGGCTGACACTGCCGCTGCTGAAACTTACGTGAACCAGACGTTCAAGAATATTATCGCCGAAGGTGGATACAAGCCGGAACAAGTGTTTAATATGGATGAGACCGGCTTGTTTTGGAAGAGAATGCCGTCGCGAACTTTAATGTTCAAAGAGGAAGCCAAAGCCTCTGGCTTTAAAGCATTCAAGGATCGCGTTACCCTCGTGATGTGTGGCAATGCTGCTGGATTTTTGCTAAAGCTGGGGCTTATTTATAAGTCGAAAAATCCTCGCGCTTTGAAAAATAAGAATAAGAATCTCCTTCCCGTGTACTGGATGCATAATCCAAAAGCATGGATTACAAAGATGCTGACCTCCAACTGGTTCCACCAGTGTTTCATCCCGCAAGTCAATGAATATCTCGTAGAGAAGGGCTTGCCATTCAAGATCCTTCTCCTTATGGATAACGCTGGTGGACACGCAACTGACCTGTCGCGTGAGGGCGTTCAGGTTGAGTTCCTGCCACCCAACACCACGTCATTAATTACACCGATGGACCAGGGGGTTATCAGGGCGTTCAAGGCCCTCTACACGAAGAATACCTTGCCGGACCTCGTTGCGTGTGTGGATGCTGCCCAAGAGGATGAGGATGAAGATTTTAACTTGAAGGCGTACTGGCGGCAATACACCATAGCCACGTGCCTGAAGAATATTCAGAAGGCACTTCAAGAGATGAAACCTGCAACTGTGAATGCGAGCTGGAAGAAGTTGTGGCCCGAGATTGTTTACGACGACAAGGGATTTACTCCGTCGGAAATCCAACACTCTGCAATACGCAAAGCTGTGCAGTTGGCTGCCATAATTGGAGGTGACGGTTTGGCGACATGACGACTGAAGACGTCGACGAGTTGTTGGACTGCCATTCCCAGCCCCTAACTGACGCAGACCTCGAAGACCTGACGAAATCGGCAAGCGAAGAAGAGATTGAAACCCAGGAAGAGACCCAAGAAAATGTCGAAGAAACGGGCTTAACACTAGAACGGCTTGCCAAGGTCTGCAACCATATAAAGGAGGTGAAAGAAATGTTGCAAGAGTGGGACGAGGATATGGTTCGGTCTATGCAATTCTCCAACAAGGTCGATGACATCATGACTCCCTACAGGATGCTCTTAGATCGAAAAAAGAAGCAGCGGCAACAACTTCCGATCACAATGTTCTTCCAGCCTCGCAAAAAAGAGCCAGTTCCTCCTGCTACTACGCCTTCAGAAGAAATTGAAGAAGTTGAAGAGGTGTCCCAGGAAAAGACACCTCCGTCTGAAGAGACGTAAAATACATCATTGGCTGCACAGTAGAAGACATCATCAGCTTCATCATCATCATTTCTACTGTGCAGCAAATTCATCGCCATCATCATTCAAGTTTTTCTTGAACTTCTTTCGTGGTGAGTACAGTAACAATCTTTATTTTTTACTTTAATATTCTAACATTTTAATATTTGTGCCTGTTTTATAGTTTAGTACTGTATGCATTAAGTTAAAGGGAAGGTTTTAAAAGTCTACATGTTGTAACCTATCATATTTTTTTTGTTTAAAATTTACATTTACGTACGTAAAACAATCTCTCTCTCTCTCTCTCTCTCCCTCTCGTAACTTGATTTTTTTTGTTTAAAATTTACATTTACAGTACGTACGTAAAACAATCTCTCTCTCTCTCTCTCGTAAATTGTTTTCCTGCTTTGCTACGTACAATATGTACTGTACAGTACTGTATGATTTTATATAGATACGGTAAATTATATTTGTAAGGTAACATATTTTGTAAATGCTTTTACTGTAAATACTGTACTGAATCCTTATTTATCACTTTCATCATGCGCGTTAAATGCCTTGTTTGTTCTGAGCGTGGTTGTTTACTGAGCGTACAGTACTTTATGACGCCATCGTTTCAGGCGGCGTCATAAAGAAAAACATTTCATTTGGAAGTCCTAAGAAAAATTAAGTAAAACATTGGTAATAACAAAATCAACATACTGTATAATCAATATAATCGATGCAAAAACTAACCTATACATATATGTGTACACTAAATGAGTTTGTTTCTTCATTATGATCAGAAATGAACGTAAACAAAACGTTGGTTGCCATTTTTTATCGTGCTTTTTAGGTGTTTAGGAAACGCATGATATAAAATCGCCTTTAATATTTGTGCCTGTTTTAGTTTAGGGTGCTGTAGTACATGCATTAAGTGTTCTGTACATTAAAGGGTAGTTTGTTAACAGTACTACGTACAAGGGAAGGTTTTAAAAGTCCGAATATACATGTTAAATAAATAGGTAAATATGATGTCACTACTTCGCGGATTTTCACCTATCGCGGCCGGGTGTGGAACCTATCTACCGCGATAAACGAGGGTTCACTGTAGAGTTATTTATATCATTGATATAAATGCATATTTGAAATATTAATACTTACTATTATATTTAATAGCTTAGGATAGTAAGCTAGAAAGGAAATAGGAAAGACATATCTGTGTTTCCTCTCCCAGGCAATTGCTGTGACCTCCGTCAATATTAATATTTAATTTCCCCATAAGGGAAAATACAGAGTGGAATAACTCCCGTATGTAGAGCCGGAGTCAGTGAATATTTACACTAACTCCGCCACTTGTAGAGTATTAATACTGAACGGTGATTTATGTGTCCCAATAATCAAAGGATTCATCAGGGTGTTGAAGGAATACTTCACCTCAACATTTTATACGGTCCCAACAATAGACTGTGAGAGGATACACAGAATATGTTAGAAATACTTGTACAGTGAACCCTCGTTTATCGCGGTAGATAGGTTCCAGTCGCGGCCGCGATAGGTGAAAATCCGCGAAGTAGTGACACCATATTTACCTATTTATTCAACATGTATATTCAGACTTTTAACCCTGGATAGGTACGGTGGGTCGTTTGCGACCCCGAGCGTCAAAAAAAAACAGGTTTTTCTCACGTGACTCACCCCTGTGACTGAATTTGTGGGTGATCGACCTGCAGGAGGTGTCTCCCCTACACGCTCTAGTAGTGTCCAGATGTGCATTGCTGTAGCTGTACTCCTTCCCCGATTTCTGAGACGCGTCGGGGTCGTTCGCGTCCGAGTTTACCCTTCTGAGGTAGTTTGCATAATTATCAAAGTTATTACGTATTATGAAATTGTCGTAGAATGGTGCAACTTGTATAGGTTATCAGTTGTGGAAAGTCTTGGTGGATTGTTTGGCTACCATGTGCATGTTTTTTTTTTTAGTTAAAATGTCGTTCATCACCACGAGGACCATTTTACCGCGAGTGCCCCTTTTTCATTTTTTTTCATTTTTTTGCCAAGTCATTTTTCCGTAAGATATTGCCAAATAGTGTCGTAAAACTTTTGCTTGTTTAGTGTTGGAAAGTGTGTCTAGATGATCTGGCTACCCATGCATGACTTTGTTTTTGTCAGATACGACGTAGTTATTGGTATATTGGGTATTTAACTGCGGTTACCAATTTCTGTTTTTTTTTCAATATTTGTAAAAATTACTACGTAGTAAGGAATTGCCGTATATTATTCATTTTTTTTCATGTTTATGTGTTAGAAAGTGTGCCTTGATGGTTGGGCTAACACGTGCATGTCTTTTTTTTTATCTGAGATGTCGTATATTAGAATGTCGGGCATTTTACCGCGAGTGTCCCTTTTTAATTTTTTTTAATTTTTTTGCCAAGTCATTTTTCCGTAAGATATTGCGAAATAGTGTCGTAAAACTTTTGCTTTTTTAATGTTGGAAAGTGTGTCTAGATGATCTGGCTACCCATGCGTGATTTTGTTTTTGTCAGATACGACGTAGTTATTGGTATATTGGGTATTTAACTGCGGTTGCCAATTTCTGTTTTTTTTCAATATTTGTAAAAATTTACTACGTAGTAAGGAATTGCCGTATATTATTGATTTTTTTTTCATGTTTATGTGTTAGAAAGTGTGCCTTGATGGTTGGGCTAACACGTGCATGTCTTTTTTTTTATCTGAAATGCCGTATATTAGAATGTTGGGCATTTTTCCGCGAGTGCCCCTTTTTATTTGTTTTGCATTTTTTTGCTTAGTCATGTTACCGTAAGGAATTGGCAAGTAGTGTCGCAAAACTTATATTTTTATAGTGTTGGAAAGTGTTTCTAGATGATCTGGCTACCCATGCCTATTTTTTTTTTTAGCCAGATATGGCGTATATATAAGTATGTGTTCGATTTTCCTGTGATTGCCATTTTTTCGTTTTTTCCCATTTCTTTCAAAATTACTACGTACTAAGGAACTATCACAGAGTAATATTTCATTTATATGTTTATTTGTCGGAAAATATGCCTTGATGGTTTGCCTAGCACGTGGCTGAAATTTTTTTTTTCTGAAATGCCGTATATTAGAATGGCCATTTTTCCACGAGTGCCCCTTTTTATTTGTTTTGCATTTTTTTGCTTAGTCATGTTACCGTAAGGAATTGG
>NC_090733.1:146206976-146216976 GCF_036898095.1 Palaemon carinicauda
AGCATGCCCAAACCACCTCATTCTACCCCTCATCATGATCTCATCCACATATGGCACTCGAGTAATCTCTTAGAGTTTCATTTCTAATCCTGTCCTGCCATTTAACTCCCAATATTCTTCTGAGCGCTTGAAAATCTACCATCAACAATTTAATTTAAAACAGTAACCGACCAGAAGAAAACGGAAATCAGTTTATAGGTATTTATCCGCACTAGTATTCCACTAATTATTATTATTATTATTATTATTATTATTATTATTATTATTATTATTATTATTATTACTAGCCAAGCCACAACCCCAGCTGGAAAAGCAGGATGCTATAAGCCCAGAGCCTCCAACAGGGAAAATAGCCCAGTGAGGAAAGGAAAAATGGAAAATAGAATATTGTAAGAAGAGTAACAACACTGAAATAAATATCTCCTATATAAACTATACAAAATTAAACAACAAGAGGAAGAAAAATAAGAGACAATAGTGTGCCCGAGTGTACCCTCAAGCAAGAGAATCAAGCGAATCAATGATGACTTGAGTAAAACG
Source organism: Palaemon carinicauda (assembly GCF_036898095.1). Lineage (NCBI taxonomy): Eukaryota > Metazoa > Arthropoda > Malacostraca > Decapoda > Palaemonidae > Palaemon > Palaemon carinicauda. The sequence goes on from NC_090733.1 coordinate 146,207,517, forward strand.
AGGTCATGACCCTTCCCATCTTAAGTGAAGGAGGTCAATCAACCGTTTTAATTCCGCCTTAGTTGTTCATTCATTCATTTTGTGATGAAATACTCGTGTTGACTTGTCCTTTTACACATAGGCCGGTAATCACATTGGAATTAGTGTCAATTGCCCATTTGCGGTGTCTTAGTGGTATTTGCTTTTCATGGGTATTTGATTTCATAGAATGCAGTTAAACTACAACAGAAGCAAGCACACACTTACGCATGCACGCACGCACGCGCGCACACACACATGTAAATATATATATATATATATATATATATATATATATATATATATATATATATATATATATATATATATATATATATATATATATGTGTGTGTGTGTGTGTGTGTATGAAATATGTATCTATGCATACACATATATCATATACAGTACATAATGTGTATGAGCAAACGCATAAACAAAATTCAATGACAAATTCCTTTTATTTTTCGAATAGTCCAATAAAAAAATAAACAGGTAAATCAAGCGTAGAACATACAACCACTCCATCGAACTTGTTATCATTTCAATTCATTTTCGTCATAAGAGAGAGAGAGAGAGAGAGAGAGAGAGAGAGAGAGAGAGAGAGAGAGACTTCGTGTTCTGCAACTTAGATGCCAAAGGACAACGAAAAGTCAGCGCACCCACGAGCAGGGGAATTTTCTTTTTTATACAGAATCCTTTATTTTACCTCGCTGACATTCGACCCCCAGATTGTTACATTTTAACAACAAGAATTTATCACAAAACGCACAAACGAACTAAGAAGAAAAAAAAATTAAAAAACACCCGCAAAATTCAATCATTTTGGATACATCAAATATAGAGAATTATTCAATATAAAAGTTTAATGATAAATAAATTCTATATGAAAGTTTAATGATAAATAAAGTCAACATGGAAGTTTAATGTTAATCAATTAAATATAACACTTTAATGAAAATTAAATTAATTGGGGTATAAAAAAAGGCATTTCCTTTGAGGCAACAAGCACAGTTAGCCTTGCCTTAACCTTACCACTCATTGTATTAGTATTCTCATGCCCCCTCCCAAAGATATTTCCTAGAGTCAATGTCTAGGAAGACTGTAGAATAAACAAAATAGTATTCTCATGCCCCCTCCCAAAGATATTTCCTAGAGTCAATGTCTAGGAAGACTGTAGAATAAACAAAATAGTGTTCTCATGCCCCCTCCCAAAGATATTTCCTAGAGTCAATGTCTAGGAAGACTGTAGAATAAACAAAATAGTATTCTCATGCCCCCTCCCAAAGATATTTCCTAGAGTCAATGTCTAGGAAGACTGTAGAATAAACAAAATAGTGTTCTCATGCCCCCTCCCAAAGATATTTCCTAGAGTCAATGTCTAGGAAGACTGTAGAATAAACAAAATAGTATTCTCATGCCCCCTCCCAAAGATATTTCCTAGAGTCAATGTCTAGGAAGACTGTAGAATAAACAAAATAGTGTTCTCATGCCCCCTCCCAAAGATATTTCCTAGAGTCAATGTCTAGGAAGACTGTAGAATAAACAAAATAGTATTCTCATGCCCCCTCCCAAAGATATTTCCTAGAGTCAATGTCTAGGAAGACTGTAGAATAAACAAAATAGTATTCTCATGCCCCCTCCCAAAGATATTTCCTAGAGTCAATGTCTACAATAAACAAAAAGTTACAAACGCAGTTAATTCATCTAAAAACCTAGTTTTTGTGTATTTCCATAATACGAAAATGGGGCCAAATAGTCAAGATTCTAAATAGCAGTCCCAACAATATGAATTTTAAGTTTTAAATTACAAAATACTAGAATATCTATAAACTGACGAATGCAAAAGCATTATTCTTATTTATTCGTGCAAAGGTGCTTATTAACTTGAATGTAAATGAAGCAGCAAGGTTAAACCAGACTTATAAGACTAAGCATTGCTTGGGAAGGCAATAAGAAGACGGATCCTGGATTTCTTGCTAGCCTCTTGCTCTGAGCAAAACTCGACCTTCAAAGCAAGATTTCTAAGCATATATATTCATTCTCTTTTCTTCTCTTTGGAAGGATGTAGTATAATTCTAGGGGGCTGCTCTGATAGCCCGGTTCGCCCAAGGTTGACTTGGTTTGAACTAACTAAATGTTGTCCAGGCTTCCATAATAGGTGGTAGGCTGGCCAGGGAAACATCCACCCGTTGAGATACTACAGCCAGAGTTATGGAGTCCTTTGACTGGATCCTTCTCTCTGGTTACGGTTCATTTTCCCCTTTGCCTACTCATAACACAGAATAGTCTGCCCTATTCTTTACATATTTTCCTCTGTCCTCATGCACCTTACAACACTGAGATTACCAAACAATTCCACTTCTCTCAAGGGGTTAACTACTGCACTGTAATCAATCAGTAGCCACTTTCCTCTTGGTAAGGGTAGAAGAGCCTCTTTAGCTATGGTAAGCAGCTCTTTTAAGAGAAAGACACCCCAATACCAAACCATTGTTCTCTAGTCTCGGGTAGTGCCACAACCTTTGTACCATGGTCTTCCAATGTCTTGGGTTAGAGTTATCTTGCTTGAGGGTACACTCAGGCCCACTATTATATGCTATTTTTATAGTTTATGTATGAAAGATTTATTTTAATGTGTTATTGTTCTTAAACTTCTTTTGTAGTTTTTCTTTATTTCCTTTCCTCACAGGGCTATTTTCCCTGTTGGGGTCCATAGCCTTATAGCATCCTACTTGTACAACTAGGGTTGTAGCTTAGCAACTAATAATAATAATAATAATAATAATAATAATAATAATAATAATAATAATAATAATCATCATCATCATACTTAGCATATAATATTCCTTCTTTTTTCTTCTCTTTGGAAGGATGTAGGATAATTCTAGGGCCTGCTCTAGTAGCCCCGTTCGCCCAAGGTTGACTTGGTTTGAATTAACTAAATGTTGTCCAGGCTTCCATAAGGTAGTAGGCTGGCCAGGGAAACATCCACCCGTTGAGATACTACAGCCAGAGTTATGGAGTCCTTTGACTGGCAAGCCAGCAATACATTGGATCCTTCTCTCTGGTTACGGTTCATTTTCTCCTTTGCCTACACATACACCGAATAGTCTGCCCTATTCTTTACACATTCTCCTCTGTCCTCAAGCACCTTACAACACTGAGATTACCAAGCAATTCTACTTCTCTCAAGGGGTTAATTACTGCACTGTAATCAATCAGTGGTTACTTTCCTCTTGGTAAGGGTAGAAGAGACTCTTTAGCTATGGTAAGCAGCTCTTCAAGGAGAAGGACTTTCCAAAACCAAACCATTGTTCTCTAGTCTTGGATAGTCCCATGGCCTCTGTACCATGCCATTCCATTGTCTTGGGTTCTCTTGCATGAGGATACACTCGGGCACACTATCTTATTTCTCTTCCTCTTGCTTTGTTATTTTTCTTTTTTTGTAGTTTATATAGGAAATATTTATTGTAATGTTGTTACTGTTCTTAAATTATTTAATTTTTCCTTGTTTCCTTTCCTGCTGGGCTATTTTCCCTGTTGGAGCCTCTGGGCTTATAGCATTCTGCTTTTCCAACTAAGGTCGTAGCTTAGCAAGTAATAATAATAATAATAATAATAATAATAATAATAATAATAATAATAATAATAATAATAATAATAATAATAATAATAATAATAAAATGTTAAAGCAAAAAATTCAGTCAGATATTTTCCAGTCTAATTATCTACTTATCTGCATCAATGTGCATTTGATTGTATAAAAAAATAAGATCTGTATTCACTAATGAAAACTAGAACTTAGAGCTAAGTATTATATTAACCTATGAATAAACATGTTAATTTTAATTATCGTACATTTGTGTTCTATTTTGGAAATTAAATATAAATTTCTTTACTTTCACACATCCTCAGTTTTTAAATAGTTTGGAAATGGATATTATAGCAAAAGTAGATGTTCCAATCTCAAAGAATCTATTATTTATGGAAAAAAATATTCAAAACCAAATTTTAATTGCAATTTTACTACTGGGTACAGCATTAGTAGACCTCTATAAATTTCGTCTATAAGATATCTTGCATATTTTCCATTTTTTAATTGTATTTCGCGTAGAAGAATCGTTTAACATGCACAAGTTGAAATTCGACCTTAATTGCATGCAAACTAATCTTAACGCTGAGACGAGGGACGCTAGTAAATATGTTCGTATATTTGTTCTTAATTTGCCAAATAGGTAACACAACGGAGGTGGTTAAATGGAGCCTGCATTATATAAACTGTATTATTATTATTATTATTATTATTATCATTATTATTATTATTATTATTATTATTATTATTATTATTATTACTATAATAATTATTATTATCATTTTTATTATTATTATTATTATTATTATTAGTATTATTATTATCAATATTGTTATTGTTACTATTATTATTATTATCATCAATATTGTTTTTATTATTACTATTATCATTATTATGGTATGACAATGAAACAATCTCCAACAGATTTAGTAGATTTGAGAACAATGCCATTCGAAGAATATTGGGAGTTAAATGGCAAGGCAGGAAGAGAAATGAAACTATAAGAGATTATTCGAATTCCATATGTGATGGGATCATGGTGAGGGGTAGATTGAGATGGTTTGGGCACGCTCTTCGCGCTCCCCAAGAGAGATTAGTTCAACAAACTTAACTGATCTCTAAAAGGCACTAGGAGAGTTGGGAGACCCATGCCTACATGGCTGAGGACTATGAAGTGTTAAGTAGAAAATTATGACATTCTATAGTCTTAAAAATAGTATTAATGGGTTAGATATAATCTTGATTGATACACTAAGACTTTCAATATAACTAAAATCTTTATATAATTTGATAATACTTAAAAACTACGGTACGGAATAAGGGATTATATACATGTATGTATGTGTATTTATGTGTGTGTGTATATATATATATATATATATATATATATATATATATATATATATATATATATATATATACATACATATATATATATATATATATATATATATATATATATATATATATATATATATATATATATATATATAGTGTAAACTCTTAAATAACTCCAAACTCTTGACTATTACCGTAAAGTTAAACCTTAGACAAGAAGTACTGATTAATTGTAAGAGGACCCGGACGGATGGACACACATTGTGTATGTGTATATATATATATATATATATATATATATATATATATATATATATATATATATATATATATATATATACATATATATATATATATATATATATATATATATATATATATATATATATATATATATATATATATATATATATATATATATATAAACTAGTTAACAAGAACAACTTTCCATAAGGCCCTGACACTGAGGGCGGGGGGGGGGGGGGGAGGTTGAGGAGCCATGAATCGCCAGCCTAATGCCAGGCTGACAATTGCACGACTTTTTGCCACGAATTTGTCGTGGCAAGTCGTGACATTTTGTGCCACGAACTGGAAAATGAAAATAAAGAAAATTTACCTCAGAATCACAGCTCACCTGTCCACATTGACACGAACTGGCACGACGAGTTCACGACGAGTTCATGCATAGTTTTAGCATAGTTTGCCCACTTATGCAGCTTATATTCAGCACAAATTAAGTAAAGAAGCTATGTGCGTAGAGGATTTATAAAAGTATATAAAAAGGCAGTGGTTCCCAAACTATCTTACCTGACGCCCCCTTTTTGCTTCCAGTAGACCCGTACGCCCCCACTCCTCTCTTTTTTTTTATATGAAATGATTCTTACATTTATTTCTTAGCATTGTACAGGAAAACAGATTTCTGTTTGTATTACATTTTAATAATGAAAGCCACTCAAACAAATAATAGTACATTCCAGTAACTAAAAACGAAACATTTGGTTCAAAGTGAGGGAATAAAAGTTTGAACATTAGCAAATTGGCAAAATGCAATTTTAAGAATATATAATTTGAAAACATGGCATATATTTGGAAATACTTATGAGACTAAGGCACAATTTCTGGTCAAATTTAGTGAGATGGATGCATGTATGTAATGACAGATATTTGTTCTTTTAATGATTTTATTATTCTATTAAACAAGTAATTTCAAGCAGATGACTTCACGCCCCCCTTGTATCGTCCTCACGCCCCCCTAAGTGGGGCGCGCGCCCCCCCAGTTTGGGAACCAATGGGCTATTGCATCCCATAATATGAAGTCTATAAGTCTCGCTCTTACCCCTGTTGGTCATTCCAAGATCACTCCAAGCTGACCTTTTCTCTTTTCATTTCTTCTCTAGGAAAAGTTATAAATAGCTTCGGGCAGGATCCCGGCTGCGGGTTGCCGTGCGAGCAAGGGGTCTTAAACAGCACTATAGCCTGCATTCTGAATTAGATGCTATGTAAATGCACGTAATTTTCATGATGACGTGCATGTGCACGAAATTTTCGACATGTCGTGCAAGTGCACGTCATTTTCGGAATGTGCAACTGCACGTCAATGTGCAAATGCATTTTCGGGACGTGCAAATGCACGAAATTTTCGGAATGTGCAAGTGCACGTCATTTTCGGGATGTGCAAGTGCACGTAATTTTCGGGATGTCACGCAAGTGCACGTAATTTTCGGGATGTCATGCAAGTGCACGTCATTTTCGGGATGTCACGCAAGTGCACGTAATTTTCGGGATGTCACGCAAGTGCACGTAATTTTCAGAGTGTCGTGCAAGTGCACGTAATTTTTGGGATGTCACGCAAGTGCACGTAATTTTCAGGATGTCATGCAAGTGCACGTAATTTTAAGGATGTCATGCAAATGCACGCAAATTTCGGGATGTCATGCAAGTGCACGTAATTTTCTGTATGTAGTGCAAGTGCACGTAATTTTCTGTATGTCGTGCAAGTGCACGTAATTTTCAGGATGTCATGCAAGTGCACGTAATTTTAAGGATGTCACGCAAATGCACGCAAATTTCGGGATGTCACGCAAATGCACGCAATTTTCGGGATGTCACGCAAATGCACGTAATTTTCGGGATGTCACGCAAATGCAGGAAATTTTCGGGATGTCACGCAAATGCAGGAAATTTTCGGGGTGTCACGCAAATGCAGGAAATTTTCGGGATGTCACGCAAATGCAGGAAATTTTCGGGGTGTCACGCAAATGCAGGAAATTTTCGGGATGTCACGCAAATGCAGGAAATTTTCGGGGTGTCACGCAAATGCAGGAAATTTTCGGGATGTCACGCAAATGCAGGAAATTTTCGGGGTGTCACGCAAATGCAGGAAATTTTCGGGGTGTCACGCAAATGCAGGAAATTTTCGGGGTGTCACGCAAATGCAGGAAATTCTCGGGGTGTCACGCAAATGCAGGAAATTTTCGGGGTGTCACGCAAATGCAGGAAATTCTCGGGGTGTCACGCAAATGCAGGAAATTTTCGGGGTGTCACGCAAATGCACGCAAATGCAGGAAATTTTCGGGGTGTCACGCAAATGCAGGAAATTTTCGGGGTGTCACGCAAATGCAGGAAATTTTCGGGGTGTCACGCAAATGCAGGAAATTTTCGGGGTGTCACGCAAATGCAGGAAATTTTCGGGGTGTCACGCAAATGCACGCAAATGCAGGAAATTTTCGGGGTGTCACGCAAATGCAGGAAATTTTCGGGGTGTCACGCAAATGCAGGAAATTTTCGGGATGTCACGCAAATGCACGCAAATTTCGGGGTGTCACGCAAATGCACGTAATTTTCGGGGTGTCACGCAAATGCACGTAATTTTCGGGGTGTCACGCAAATGCACGCAAATTTCGGGGTGTCACGCAAATGCACGTAATTTTCGGGGTGTCACGCAAATGCACGTAATTTTCGGGGTGTCACGCAAATGCACGCAAATTTCGGGGTGTCACGCAAATGCACGTAATTTTCGGAGTGTCACGCAAATGCACGCAAATTTCGGGGTGTCACGCAAATGCACGCAAATTTCAGGGTGTCACGCAAATGCACGTAATTTTCGGGTGTCACGCAAATGCACGCAAATTTCGGGGTGTCACGCAAATGCACGTAATTTTCGGGGTGTCACGCAAATGCACGCAAATTTCGGGGTGTCACGCCAATGCACGCAATTTTCGGGATGTCACGCAAATGCACGCAAATTTCGGGGTGTCACGCAAATGCACGCAAATTTCAGGGTGTCACGCAAATGCACGTAATTTTCGGGATGTCACGCAAATGCACGCAAATTTCGGGGTGTCACGCAAATGCACGTAATTTTCGGGATGTCACGCAAATGCACGCAAATTTCGGGGGTGTCACGCAAATGCACGTAATTTTCGGGATGTCACGCAAATGCACGCAATTTTCGGGGTGTCACGCAAATGCACGTAATTTTCGGGATGTCACGCAAATGCACGCAATTTTCGGGATGTCACGCAAATGCACGCAATTTTCGGGATGTCACGCAAATGCACGCAATTTTCGGGGTGTCACGCAAATGCACGCAATTTTCGGGATGTCACGCAAATGCACACAATTTTCGGGGTGTCACGCAAATGCACGCAATTTTCGGGGTGTCACGCAAATGCACGCAATTTTCGGGGTGTCACGCAAATGCACGTAATTTTCGGGGTGTCACGCAAATGCACGCAATTTTCGGGGTGTCACGCAAATGCACGTAATTTTCGGGGTGTCACGCAAATGCACGCAATTTTCGGGGTGTCACGCAAATGCACGTAATTTTCGGAGTGTCACGCAAATGCACGCAAATTTCGGAGTGTCACGCAAATGCACGTAATTTTCAGGATGTCACGCAAATGTAAGTAATTTTCAGGATGTCACGCAAATGCACGTAATTTTCAGGATGTCACGCAAATGCACGCAATTTCCAGGATGTCACGCAAATGCACGCAATTTTCGGGGTGTCACGCAAATGCACGTAATTTTCGGGATGTCACGCAAATGCACGTTATTTTCGGGATGTCACGCAAATGCACGTAATTTCCAGGATGTCACGCAAATGCACGTAATTTCCAGGATGTCACGCAAATGCACGCAATTTCCAGGATGTCACGCAAATGCACGTTATTTTCGGGATGTCACGCAAATGCACGTTATTTTCGGGATGTCACGCAAATGCACGTAATTTCCAGGATGTCACGCAAATGCACGTAATTTCCAGGATGTCACGCAAATGCACGCAATTTCCAGGATGTCACGCAAATGCACGTTATTTTCGGGATGTCACGCAAATGCACGTTATTTTCGGGATGTCACGCAAATGCACGTAATTTCCAGGATGTCACGCAAATGCACGTAATTTCCAGGATGTCACGCAAAAGCACGTAATTTTCAGCGCAAATGCACGTAATTTCCAGGATGTCTCGCAAATGCACGTAATTTTCAGGATGTCTCGCAAAAGCACGTAA
>NC_090733.1:146221976-146226976 GCF_036898095.1 Palaemon carinicauda
ACCTGCTGATTGTTCCGATTGTGTTGCATTTGCAGACTTTCAATTGGAAAACGGAACCATGTCCGTAATTTGGGCGATATTGTGGATCTGACAGCTTAATTCGAATACATTGAACGACTTGGTGTATATTCCTTATAAAGAGGTGTATGCAAATATGAGAGGAGGGTACTGAGGGATATTTTGTGGGAAACGAAACTTGATAAACTAGAGGGGCACTCAGTAGAGCGCAGACCTCCGCCGCAGCAACATATTTCTCGACCCTGACCTTGACATGTATTAATTAGCTTATATTTTCATTCACTCAAATATGAACGAAGTTTGAAGTCTCTGTCACAAACGATGTCCAAACTTACGGCTGATTACGTGAATTGGACATTTTGCTTGACCGTGACCTTGACCTTCCCAAAATTTAATCATTTCCAGTTTTTTTTATATAACAGTTAATCCCTGCAGGTTGCATTACTCTACGATTACTATTGTGGCCAAGAAGCTGTTCACAAACAAACACAAACAGGGGGTAAAACAGAACCTCCTTCCCAACTTCCTTGGCGTAGGTAATAAACAAGTTAACTGTAAACCAAAAAAATATAGGTCTCATTTGGAGAAACCGCCCGTATAGGCATAAGGCTGGTTTAAATCCAAACCAACCAACAAAAAATCTTTAACTTATTAACAATCATTACGCTCTTAATAAACAATTCCTTAAAATAAAATGAGAAGCTGCAGCATTTGCAAGATTAAATTTGAGAAAGATGATTTTATAAACAAAAAGTTAAACATAACAAACAATTGAATTTAAGATTTTATAAAACAAAAAGTTAAACATAACAAACAATTGAATTTAAGTCAGACAACGATCCTTGCTCGCAAATCTTGGGGGCTTTGACTCTTGGTCTAAGAGCGAACAAAGGAAGCTCCACTCCTTTTAATAAACGCACAATCTTAATACCTGTTCAAGGTGACAATGAGCAGAGAGTGACCACTCACTGGTCAACACTCTTAAGATACAGATCATCTTTTAGGAATCTTTGAAAAATACATGGAAAACGAGAGAGAGAGAGAGAGAGAGAGAGAGAGAGAGAGAGAGAGAGAGAGAGAGAGAGAGAGAGAGAGACTAAAAATCGACATTGGGAAAAATGGATTAGGAATCCTCTTTGAAAAATACATGAAAAACGTGCTGAGAGAGAGAGAGAGAGAGAGAGAGAGAGAGAGAGAGAGAGAGAGAGAGAGAGAGAGAGAGAGAGAGAGAGAGAGAGAGAGAGAGAGACTAAAAATCGACATTGGGAAAAATGGTTTAGGAATCCTCTTTGAAAAATACATGAAAAACGTGCTGAGAGAGAGAGAGAGAGAGGAGAGAGAGAGAGAGAGAGAGAGAGAGAGAGAGAGAGAGAGAGAGATATTAAAAAATTTGAACACTGCTGCAAGCAATTCATGTCTAAAACAACCAAGCCTAGAGTCATGTCCTTTACAGAAAAGAAAAAAAAGAGGAAAAACAAACGAAATTGCAAAAAAAAAAGAAAAAAAAATTAAAAAATACATTCGTCGACACATTGCTGAAAGGCACATGCAAATTATATCACATTTGAAATTTTAAAGAATGAAGGAATAGTAGATACTCCTTAAGTAATAATTTTGAAATTATAAACTATGTAAATTTATTTTACTAATCACTGCATACTAACTATATAGGAAAATTCTAATGGTTGAAACTGTCTTAAACATCACAGGTTGGATAAATGAATTCGATCATAGGCGCGTTGGATATTTTTTGACCAACTGGATTAACACAAAAATATAAAACTTTAAAGTAATTCGTATCTTTTATATTAACATAATCACTAATGTTCAAAGTTGTATCTTTTAACAGCACTCAAGCTTTTATCTTCGATTAGGAAATATATATATGTATATATATAATATATATATATATATATATATATATATATATATATATATATATATATATATATATAATGTATATATATATATATATATATATATATATATATATATATATATATACACATATATATACACATATATATATATATACACACACACATATATATATATATATATATATATATATATATATATATATATTATATATATGATATATATATTATATATATATAATATATATATATATATATATATATATATATATATATATATATATATACATATATATATATAATATACATACATACATACATACATACCCAAAGATTTGAAGGGCATATCGGACATGACCGGCCGGATGCAAAGCTGGTTGCGATGACGTAACCTCAAAGATGGAGGCAGAGGCTTTTTTTCTTTATAAAGCCAATAATTAACAAAAGGGTTAATTTCACATCGAAAACCCTGACAGGTATTAATGAGCTACCTAATAAATTATTTGGAAATCTCGACCTAATTCGTATAATGAAGAAACGGAGGCTTAATATAAGTCAAAGAAATAAACACACACTATCCAATGAATATGCTGGAGGCGGAATTTAAATAACCGTGTTTCTCTCGGAAAATCTGATAATCCGTCGAGATGCTACTGCTTGAAAGTTATGGGGTCCTTTGTCTGGCCAGACAGTACTACATTGGATTCTTCTCTCTGGTTACGGTTCTTTCCCTTTACCTACACATAACACCGAATAGTTTGTCCTATTCTGTTATCATACACCTGATAACACTGACATTACCAAACAATTTTTCTTCACCCAAGGGGGTTAACTACTGCACTGCCATTGTTCAGTGGCTACTTTCCTCTTGGTAAGGGTAGAAAAGATTCTTTAGCTATGGTAAGCAACTCTTCTCGGAGAAGGACACTCCAAAATCATACCATTGTTCTCTAGTCTTGGGGAGTGCCATAGCCTCTGTACCATGGTCTTCCACTGTCTTGGATTAGAGTTTTCTTGCTTGAGGGTACACTCGGGCACACTGTTCCATCTAATTTCTCTTCCTCTTGTTTTTTAAAGCATTTATAGTTTATATAGAAAATATTTATTTTAATGTTACTGTTCTTAAAATATTTTATCATTCCTTCTTTCCTTTCCTCACTGGGCTACTTTCCCTGTTGGGGCCCCTGGGCTTATAGCATCCTGCTTTTCCAACTAGGGTTGTAGCTTAGCAAATAATAATAACAATAATAAGGAACAGTCATTTTTATGGGACGGCTTTGTCTTAATCTCTTTCGGGATTTTAAATTTCTGAAGTACCATAGTACAAAAATTGAGGAAGAATAATTATCTACGTGGGATAAAGACTTCGACTGAAGGATCTACACTGGCATATATTTGAACATGCCTAATGTCAGACGGCAAAGAGAAACACGAAGATGTACTTCCTTTTCTTTCGATCAATAAAACGTGTTGCCGTGAAAACTGACTGACAAAGAACATACAGTAAAGAAATAATAAAATCGTTCGGGGCGAAAGAAAAAAAAAAGGTAAGAATCAAGGGAATTGTCTATCGAAGGTCAATAAAAAAAAAAAAGAAAAAAAATAGAAAAAGAGATTGTGTGAAGAAAAAAGCCTTGCAGGACTCCAGAATTTTTAGATCTAAAATTCGGATAACCCAAAGGCCCTCAAAATACAAGGTTCTTGAAATGCCAAGGGTGAGCCGGTGTAAAGAGTGACCTCGTTGACCTGACCTGCGACCTTGGAGGACTTTTAAAGGTTTTAAGGATACTCATGAATGGCAGAGACAAAGGACAGTGACATTGCCTCTGCTATTCATGAGTATCCTTTAAACCTTTAAAGGTAGCAATATAGATTAAGCGAAAGTTCTGAGAAAACACTGGAAGTCAGTTCTATTATCTACAAATTCTGAAGAGAAAATATAGCAAATGGCTACTGGAGAAGAAACTTCATTCCCGATGCAAGTCATGAGAGAGAGAGAGAGAGAGAGAGAGAGAGAGAGAGAGAGAGAGAGAGAGAGAGAGAGAGAGAGAGAGAGAGAGATAACACGTACTGCGTGTTCTTACACAGCCGAGATAACACGTCTTGCAAGGCCTCTTACAAAGCACTAATAACAAGTCCCGCATGGGTTCTTACAGACCAGTGATAACAGGCATTGTATAGAACAGTGATAACAGGCATTGTATTAATGTATGCATATGCCAGCAAACCATTGTCATGCCCAAGAGGACAATGGAAATAAAGACAGAATGGAATAAGAAAACCACCTAAAAGACAGATATGGTTCACATAATACACCACAAATAAATGCATTGTCTGTCCTCCATGCCGAGATAGTAGAATTTCTACAACTAGAATTTGCGTGCATACGTCTTCTTGTGCACATTATTAAATCATTTTGCTTTTATTAACGCTTTAAAAGTTTTCCATAAATGGAAAGTATATAAAGTACATCTGCCTTGTCTATCATAAACAAAATACAAGGATGTTTAATTTTTGGGTAGGCATAGAAGAACATGGGGAAAATAGTAGTAGTAGTAGTAGTAGTAGTAGTAGTAGTAGTAGTAGTAGTAGTAGTAGTAGTAGTAGCAGTAGTAATCGTAGTAGCAGTAGTAGTAGTAGTAGTAGCAGCAAAGGCCAGCCTCGTAATACACAGGCTTTTGCTTCTAAAGCAGCTAGTAACCACGAAGGAAATAAAAACTGAGGGGTCCCTCTGGGCCAACACAAAACCAATCTAAAATTGCAGGGATAACAACAGGAAATTCAAGGTGAAAAAGGACAAGAGCCCGAGGCGAATTAAACCGATTTTACGGGAGATAATTATGAGTAAGTAAAAAACGGGCAAACTCCGAGGGTGAATTAAATGAACTTGGAGGTAATGTAATTAATTGTAGCCTTATATCCCACTTTTGGGCTTGGTTTTTCTGCTCATGAATGGCAGAGGCAAGTGGCAGTGACATTGTCCTATCAAACAGGACAATGTCCTAGAGACTGACTCTATATATACATACTATCACCAGCGCCCAAGCCCCCTCTCCATCCAAGCTGGGACCAGGGAGGGCCAGGCAATGGTTGCTAGAGACTCAG
>NC_090733.1:146231976-146239476 GCF_036898095.1 Palaemon carinicauda
TTTTTTCATTCTGTAAATATTTTTAAGTACTATAATTATAGAAAAAAATATACTATACTAATTTTTTTCTAATGAGGCACATTTGCACCGACTCGCACCGGTGCCATTTTATCTCGGAAAAGTTTCCTGCTACCTGATTGGTTAGAATTATATTGTCCAATCAATCAGCGATCAGGAAACTTTTCCGAGCTAAAGGGGCACCCCTGCGAATCGGTGTAAATCTGCCTCAGTAAAAAGAATTAACTATAGTATAAATGGAACACTTGAAAACATAGAAATAGTTAAAATAAATAAATAGTTAAATAAATAAATTAAAAAATAGTTAAATAAAAATAAAATCAGATCTAATCATACCCAACAATCGTAACAAATAACCACCTGCTATCATATATACACGACAGTAATGACGGTCGGTAAAATCGGAACAACCAGGACCCCGACTAATGGCGGGTTAGTTTTTTTTTTTTCCCCTTTTTTCTTTTTATCAGATAGAACAGACGATAAATAATATCATCTCTCCCCTGTCGTAGTATTGGTATCATGTAGTCCTTGAGGATAGCAAAGTAGGATGGCGGTCTAAGGCTTGCAAGATACGGCCGGAGGTTCAGGCAAAAGCAACTTGCAAGATGGTGGTGTTGAATTTGTGGTGTCTTGGGTAGGCAATAGTAGGGTGAGAGGGTAATAAGAGGGGGAGGGAGTAATAAGAGGGGGAGGGGGGAGGAAGAGAATGGGGAGGAGGAAGGGGATGGGGAGGAGGAAGGGGAGAGGGAGGAGAAAGGGGAGGGGGAGGAGAAAGGGAGGAGAAGGAGAATGGGGAGGGGGAGGAGTGGGGGAGGAGGAAGGGGAGAGGGAGGAGGAAGGGGAGAGGGAGGAGAAAGGGGAGGGGGAGGAGAAAGGGAGGAGAAGGGGGAGGAGTGGGGGAAGAGGAAGGGGAGGGGGAAGAGGAAGGGGAGGGGGAAGAGGAAGGGGAGGAGGGGGAGGAAGGGGAGGAGGGGGAGGAAGGGGGAGAGGGAAAGGTGAGAGGGGGAGGGGGAAAGGTGAGAGGGGGAGGGGGTTATTAGGGTGGAAGTTAAGACAGGGAATTCTGAGAAGAGCACCTAGCCAAATGAATTTTTACTCCTTATATTTCCAACCCAGGACCCCAAGTGAAGGACTTTTTTCCTCTTGCGAGGAGTATATACATATTGCATGATACGAGTTCCCTACAATTTCCGACTCATAACACAAAAAGAAATATATAAATATCCGTATTCTAGTAACATTCAATGTATTTAACATTTTACATTGAAAAGAAATAAAACCATCTGAACTCTGAAACATAATATTGAATAAAAATAAGAAGCCACACGAAAAAATCTGTGGCAAAGAAAACGTATCGTCTGAACAAAGAAACAAGAACATTAGCCTACGTACTTCACTGTAAAAAAAGATTTATATCTATAATATACAAACTAAATTCAACACTTAGAGAGAGAGAGAGAGAGAGAGAGAGAGAGAGAGAGAGAGAGAGAGAGAGAGAGAGAGAGGAGAGAGAGAGAGAGAGAGAGAGAGAGAGACTGAGACTTCCCCCTATCCAGAAATTACTAGGTTTGTTCACAAGGTCAAGGCAAGCGTCCGTGAGCCACTGAAAGGCGAGAGTGAAACGGCGAGAAATACCACAAGGTGGCGCTCCATTTTGCACTGCGAAAATCGTTGACCAAAAATCCTAAATTTCCTAAATTATTCCTACTTGCAGCAGTTATTATTTTTATCATCATCATTATCATTATTATTATTATTATTATTATTATTATTATTATTAGCTAACCTACTACCCTAGTTGGAAAAGCAAGACGCTATAAGCCCAAGGGTTCCAAAGGGGAAAAATAGGCTAGTGAGGAAAGAAAATAAGGAAATAAATAAACAATATAAGAAGTAATGAACAATTAAAATGTAATATTTTAAAAAACATTAAAACAGATATTTCATAAACTATATAAAGATATATCTCAGGCTGTTCAACATAAAAACATTTGCTGAAAGTTTGAACTTTTGAAGTTCCACTGATTCAACTACCCGATAAGGAAGATTCCACAGCTTGGTCACTGCTGGAATAAAGCTTCTAGAGTCCTGTGTAGTATTGAGCCTCACGATGGAAAAAGCCTGACTATTAGAATTAACTGCATGTATTACGAAAAGGATGGAACTGTTAAATTGCATCTTTCTTAAATGTAGATTGTAAATGATATCAGGGATGTTGATGTGATCTTCTCAAAATACAATTGTGAATTACTTCAGTAATTACGAATTCCTGGAAATTAGATCTGTAATTTCGCTAATTGCATGATAGTATTCAGAATAGCCCAAGATGTAAATATTTCTATTCAAATCTATTCTGAATACTTTAACCTCATATTCTGTGGATAGTTTAATTTACGAACTTTCGGTTAACCAATCCCGACTGTTGCAGTAAAATAGGCAAATAACAAAATTTAATCGACAAGAAGGAAACCAAATAAAAGTACAGAATTCCAAAAATAAAACAGGTGGAAGAAGAGGAAGGCGGGCACCAAAACAGGTAAGCAGAAAATGCGAGACGCAACAGCAAAACAGGTTTGTATCCTGAAAATATCCCTGCTTGCAACGCAAGACCACCGGAAAGCACATGGCATAAAATAAAGGATCTTTATGAACCTGCGAATGAGAACCAGCTGTTCCTTAAGATAGAAGAGAACCAGATGCTCCTTTAGATATAAGAGAACCAGCTGCTCCTTTAGATTCAAGAGAACCAGATTCTTTAGATTTAAGAGAACCAGTTGTTCATTTAAATTTAAGAGAACCAGATGCTCCTTTACATTTAAGAGCACCAGTCGCTCATTTAAATTTGAGAGAACCAGCTGCTCCTTTAGATTTATGAGATCCAGCTGTTCCTTCAGATTTAAAACAACCAGTTGTTCCTTTAGATAGAAGAAAACCAGATGCTCCTATAGATATAAGAGAACCACCTGTTCCTTTAGATATAAGAGAACCAGCTGTTCCTTTACATTTAGGAGAAACAACTGCTCCTTTACATTTAGGAGAAACAACTGCTCCTTTACATTTAAGAGAACCAGTTGTTCCTTTTGATTTGAGAGAACCAATTGTTCCTTTGGATTTAAGAGAACCAGCTGCTCCTTTACATTAAGGTGAACACACTGCTCCTTCAGATAGAAGAGAACCGGCTGATCCTTTTAATTTAAGAGAACCAGCTGCTCCTTTAGATTTGAGAGAACCAAGTGTGCCTTTGAATTTAAAAGAACCAGCTGCTCCTTTACATTAAAGAGAACACACTGTTCCTTCAGATAGAAGAGACCCGACTGCTCCTTTAAATTCAAGAGTACCAGCTGCTCCTTTAGTTTTAGACCCAGCTGTTCCTTCAGATTTAAGAGAACCAGCTGCTCCTTTGGATTTGAGAAAACCAGCTGTTCCTTTAGAAGATAGAATAGAACCACCAGCCCCTTTATAATTAAAAGAACTAGCTGTTCCTTAAGATTTAAGAGAAACAGCTGTTCCTTTAGATTGAAGGCAAAGGAACAATGAGCCATAACCACAGAGATATCCAATGAAATACTATTTAGCCAGTCAAAAATCCAATAACATTCTAGCAATAGTATCTCAACGGGTGTCTGGTGCCTTGGCCAACCTACTATCTACAATATACGGTAGACTGTCATCATCATCACCGTTAGCCGTTAATAGTCCACTGCAGGACTAAGGCCTCAGACATGTCCTTCTACTTCCAGATTGCAAAAGCAGGAGGCGAGAAAGACAAGACGATGGTTTAACGAACTAAGAAAGTTCGCGGGTGTTTATTATTATTATTTTTATCATTATTATTATCATTATTATCATCATTACTTGCTAAGCTACAACCCTTGTTCGAAAAGCAGGCTGCTATAAGCCCAGGGACCCCAACAAGGAAAATAACCCAGTGAGGAAAGGATATATGTAAGTACTTATTGCTTGAGGTTCACAGTCTGAAGCTCTGTTCAACTGATGTTCAGGGGAACTCGAATGCTAGCATCATCAGTCTTTCGACGGCGATTACCTATTCAGGCCCAGACTGGCCCCAAAACTGAATTACTCTGCTGACTTGATGCCAGAACAGTAAATCCTTTGGATTCCTCAACAAGTGTTTGTTTTCCTCAGCAAGTGAGCGAACTAATGAGTTTATTTCATAATACTAAACTGGGTGAGTGAACTGGGGAGTTTATTTCACAATACTAAACTGGGTGAGTGAACTGGAGAGTTTATTTCATAATACTAAACTTGGTGAGTGAACTGGGGAGTTTATTTCATAATACTAAACTGGGTGAGTGAACTGGGGAGTTTATTTCATAATACTAAACTGGGTGAGTGAACTGGGGAGTTTATTTCATAATACAAAACTGGGTGAGTGAACTGGGGAGTTTATTTCATAATACTAAACTGGGTGAGTGAACTGGAGTTTATTTCATAATACTAAACTGGGTGAGTGAACTGGGGAATTTATTTCATAATACTAAACTGGGGGAGTGAACTGGGGAGATGATTTCATAACACTAAACTGGGGGAGTGAACTGAAGAGTTTATTTCATAATAGTAAATTGAAGGGAACAAATTTTTGGCATTTACAAATGCCAGTTGCTTTGAAGATGTATAATTAATGATAATATTAAGGTATCAATATTTATTTTTCTAAATTTAAGAATTATGGGACGTCACAATTCATTTACACAAATTTTCAAAGATAATGTTTCTTATTACAAGGAAAACTGGATTACTAAATTATGATTTTTATCTATTTTTTCCCATATGAATTTGAGACCGAGTGAACATACGTCAACTTAACATCACTAAGAAAATTGTTAGTGATCTTAGAATAGTTTATATCTATTATTCATTACTTCTCTTGTAGCCTGTGTATTTCCTATCTCATTTCCTCATTGGGGTATGTTTCACTGTTGGAGCCCTTAGGTTTATAGCATCCTCTTTTTCTAACAAGGATAATAATAACGTGGTGGCCGATACGGTAATGACCCTGACTGGTGAACGCCAGACTGGGCTTCGAGTCTCGCTCAAACTCGTTAGTTTCTTTGGTCACTGCAAACTCACCATCCTTGTAATTTAAGTATGTGGGGTTTGGGGGAGCCTATACGTCTATCTGCTGAGTCATCAGTAGCTATTACCTGGCCCTTCTTAATCCTAGCTTAGGTGAAGAAGAGGCTTGAGCGCTTATCATATGTATATATGGTCAGTCTCCAGGGCATTGCCCTGCTCGATAGGGCTATGTCACTGTCCCTTGCCTCTGCCATTTATAAAGGGCTTTTAAATAATAATAATAATAATAATTCGTTAGTTTATTTGGTAGCTGCAACCTCACCATCCTTGTGAGCTAAAATGGGGGGGGGGTGTTTGAGGGAGCCTATAGGTCTATCTGCTGAGTCATCAGTAGCCATTGCCTGGCCTTCCTTAGTCCTAGCTTGGGTAGAGAGGGGGCTTGGGGGCTGATATGTATATATGGTCAGTCTCTAGGACATGGGCATGTTTATAGATTCTTGTGTACCCCAAAAAAGGAGGATGAAAAACATAATAAAATTGATATTGCGATATAATTCTGTTATTCAATTTCAATGGAGATTTCATCATTTATTGCTCAAAATTGGGTCTTTACTCTCTGAGCCAATGTACCCCGTAAAGAGTAAAACTGTACCACGGGGGGTACATGTACCCCAGGTTGGGCACCCCTGCTCAAGGGTATTGTCATGCTCGATAGAACAATGCCACATCCCTTGCCTCTGCCATTCATGAGCTTCCTTTAAACCTTTAAATAATAATAATAATAATAATAATAATAATAATAATAATAATGATGATGGTGATGATAAATGAAATCGTGGAAATTTACACAGGCATTTCTGAATGCTTGAAGGTTAAACATTTTATTTTTCCTAGTTTCCTTTCCTCATTGGGCTATTTTCCCTGTTGGAACCCCTGGACTTATAGCATCCTGCTTTTTCAACTAAGGTTGTAACTTAGCAGGTAATAATAATAATAATAATAATAATAATAATATGAAGAGAATAAATGGAATCGTGCAAATTTACACAGGCATTTCTGAAGCTATGAGGAAAATAGCGTTCGAAGGAATCCGGTTTTTCTGCTTTCACTTTTTCACCGGGAACGTTTAAAAAAACTTCTCTACTTCAAATAATAATAATAATAATAATAATAATAATGATAATATATCTTGATAATTTTAGTTATTATAATAATAACTTTAATATTTAAAAATTAATTGATTAATTATTCTAATAATAATAATAATAATCTTATTTATTTTAATATTAACTTTAATACTTTAAAAACAACAACAACAACAATAATAATAATAATAATAATGATAATAATAATAATAATAAATAATTAATACTTTAAAAATAATAATAATAATTTTAGTTTCTCTAACAATAACTTAAATACTTTAATAATAATAATAATAATAATAATAATAATAATAATAATAACAATAATATTAATAATAATAACAACAACAATAATAATAATGATAATAATACTAATAATAATAATAACAATAATAATAATATCCCGTTAAGATTCCGTCCATAAACATTCCAAATCTTACGCGTTATTAATGTTAACTAAAATCCAAAAGATTCAGTAACAGGACATGGTCAAAAGTAAAAGTCAGACAACTCTTAAGCAAAATCCTTGCCAGGCAAGCAAAGAATTTATCACCAGTATAATACAAGGTTTGCCAGGAGATTATAAAAAAAAAAAAATATATGAAACAGGTTTGCTTTGTGCGAGTTACCGCTTACGTCAGACACCTTATAGACGCTCTAAGACGACTAGCATTGTATTTTCTTAATATGGAGGTTTATTAAGCCCTGACTAGTTATGTCTCCCCCTACCAGACCATGGTCGAAAAGTAATATATATATATATATATATATATATATATATATATATATATATATATATATATATATATATATATATATATATATATAAAATAAATATATATATTACATATATATAAATATATAATAAATATATATATATATATATATATATATATATATATATATATATATATATAATAAATAAATATATATATATATATATATATATATATATATATTACATATATATTACATAATATATATATACATATATATATATATATATATATATATATATATATATATATATATATATATATATATATTTATATAACGAAAAGAAGCTGTTCAAAGGGAGAAAGCTAAAACCTGAGAAAGAATCTATAAAATTACATGTTATAAAGTCACGAGAGAAATCGCTATTTGAGATTTATTACAAGAATGTCTATGAAATCCTGAAATAAAAACTCGAGTTACGCATAGTACATTTTCCCAAACAATTGGAATTTTTGGTCGAGAGTTTTAAACTAATCATTTGGAGATTCTGGAATCCACAATGATTTAACGAACGCTTAAA
>NC_090733.1:146254476-146261976 GCF_036898095.1 Palaemon carinicauda
ATCTTCGAAAACGCATAAAAAAACAAGGAAAATCTTCGGATACGTAAAACAAAACTAAGAAAATCGGATACTTATAACAAAACTAGGAAATTCGGATACATAAAACAAAAACTAGGAAAATTAGATACATAAAACAAAACTAAGAAAATCGAATACCTAAAACAAAACTAGGTAAAACTTCGGATACGTAAAACTAAACAAGGAAATTCTTCGGATACGTACAACAAAAAGAAAATCTTGGGATACTTATAAAAAAAAAAAAATTATGAAAATCTTCGGATACATATAACAGAACGAGGAAAATCTTCGGATACGTAAAACAAAACAATGAAAATCTTCGGTTACAAATATCAAAATAGTGAAAATCTCCACAGATACGTATAACAAAACAATGATTACCTTCAGATACGTATAACAAAACAAGGAAAATCTTCAACTACATACAACAAAACAAGGAAAATCTTCAACTACATACAACAAAACAAGGAAAATCTTCAACTACATATAACAAAACAAGGAAAATCTTCAACTACATACAACAAAACAAGGAAAATCTTCAGCTACTTACAACAAAACAAGGAAAATCTTCAACTACCTACAACAAAACAAGGAAAATCTTCGGATACGTATTACTACTATCTATACCTGCGTATAACAAAGCAAAGAAAACCTTCGGTGTTTTGCGAACATAAAAAAACCTGTGTGCGTATTAAGGGTCAGGAGACCAAACCTTCGTGTTTGACGAACAATGTTATAAAAGGTGAGATCGCAGACATTGTTCGTATTAATGTTGAGGTGCACTAAAATTGTTCGTTTCCTGCCTTTGAGAACGGTAACCTGGTGCTTTTGTTGTTCAATCGTTCATGGAAATATGTATATATGTATACAATAGTTAGCATTACATTTGCTCAATTTATATTACTAGTAGTATTATTATCCTAGTCAGTCTGATCTCCAATTCCTTTCGAAACAATAATCCCGTATATATAATATACATATATATATATATATATATATATATATATATATATATATATATGTGTGTGTGTGTGTATATATGTATATATATGTATATATATGTATATATATATATATATATATATATATATATATATATGTATATATATGTATATATATATATATATATATATATATATATATATATATATATGTGTGTGTGTGTGTGTGTGGGTGTGTGTGCATATATATATATACATAAATACGTGTAACAGTATACACACATTATATATATACATACATAAATACGTGTAACACAGTATACACACACACACACATTATATATATATATATATATATATATATATATATATATATATATATATATATATATATATATATATATATATATATATATATATATATATATATATATATATATATATATATATATATAGGGGGAGGACGAGCAATGAGATATAAACATTTAGTTACCAACGGGAAGCACAACCGGTTTCTATAAGCAATCAAAAGTGGACTTAAAAAAGAAAAAAATAAGTGGTCTTTATAAAAAAAAAAAAAAAAAGGTACGCTGTTCAAGGACACAGTAAGAAACAAAACCAATTTCTTCGATTTCAAGATAGCTCCCACTTTTCCAGAACATGTTTCTCTAGCAATTGCCGGAATAAAGCATCTTGTTTTTTGTATTTTTTTCCAAGATAAATAACATTTAGATTTTACGACTCGTTGCTAATCTTAATACAACTTCGCAAGTATATTACATACGAAACGTTTCTCTAGCAACTGCCGGAATAAAGCACCTTGTTTTTTGTATTTTTTTCCAAGATAAATAACATTTAGATTGAACGAGTCGTTGCTAATCTTAACACAACTTCGCAGGTATATTACATAAGAAGCATTTTGCAGACAAGGGGGGGGTGGGAGAAGAGATATTGAGCAACTAACAACATTCTTAGATTGAAGAAGAAAAATTATATTTGAAACTTGGAGCCTTACTAAATCCTTAGAACATAAGCTAGTTACAACCCTAAGAGCTATGGAATGAATAATGATGGGAATAACACTAGGAGACAATAAAAGGCTACACAGATACGAGAGCAAACTAAAGTAGAGGATATTCTAACAAGTAAAAAGAAATGGACAAGGGCAGGACATATAATAAGAGTGACACATAATAGATGGACATTGAGAATAACATAATGGGTCCCTAAAAAGTGCAAAAGGAGCAGAAGGAAAAGACGACGATGGACTGATGAACTAAGAAAACTTGCGGGTATAGACTAAAATAGAAAGACCATAAACAGAAGAGAGTGGAAAGACATATCTGAGTCCTTCGTCCTACAGTGGACTAGTGGACTAGTTACGGCTGATAATTATACACACACACACACACACACATATATATATATATATATATATATATATATATATATATATATATATATATATATATATATATATATATATATATATAATCTTCTCCCATGCCTATTGACGCAAAGGGCCACTTGTTAATTTCACCAGTCCACCCCCCCCCTCTCTCTCTCTCTCTCTCTCTCTCTCTCTCTCTCTCTCTCTCTCTCTCTCTCTCTCTCCATATATATATATATATATATATATATATATATATATATATATATATATATATATATATCTTATATATGTATAAGTATATATATATATATATATATATATATATATATATACATATATATATATATATATATATATATATATATATATATATATGTATATATATATATATATATATATATATATATATAAGTATATATATATATAAGTATATATATAAATATTGTATTTAAAAATTAATCTAATCAGTCTAAACATCCAACCTTCGGTGTAGGTACCACAGAAAACCAAGAGGAAAGGAATGGAATGAAAAAAAATAAAATAAAATAAAAACAAGAGAATGCTTCGTCACGCTTTGCAGTTAACCTGACATAAAACAAGGCCATCAAAGATATTTTTTTGAAAAGACGCTTCTATGATGAGAGCTCATCACGGTCAGGGATAATTGCTGATCGTGGCTTCTCGATTTATGCCAGTCATCATCATCCTCATCATCTCCTCTTACGATTATTGACGCAAAGGGCCTCGGTTGGATTTCGCCTGTCGCCTTTATTATTATTATTATTATTATTTGTTAAGCTACAACCCTAGGTGGAAAAGCAGGATGCTGTAAGCCAAAGGGATCCAACAGGGAAAATAGCCCAGTGAGGAAAGGAAATAAGGACAAACTAGAAAAGAAGTTTAAGACCAATAACATTAAAATAAATCTTTCATTTATAAACCTCAAAAAAACAATAGGAAGAGAAACAAGATAGAACAGTGTGCCAGTGTACCCTCAAGCAACAGAACTCTAACCCAAAAGAGAGGAAGACCATGGTACAGAGGCTATGGCACTACCCAAGACTAGAGAACAATGGTTAAATTCATCAAAGGATAGCCAGTTCCTTGAGATGAGCAGTGCCTATTTAACTAAGGCATTTGACCCCTGCTGGTTCATACTTATTCTAGTAAGATCAACTGCCAGACATCGAGAGTAGAAGCCAAAGAGATATCTTGTCTGAACACGGAAATTAAGCATGCAATACAATAATAATGAATTTGAAATAGTTACAAAAGCAATGCAACAGGAACTAAGGAACATTAATGGTTGGATATTACAAATGATAAAAATATAGAGAAAACAGCTGGTTCATCAATATGACCTTCTTTGAAAAGACAAGTATTCTTTTTTAAATATAATACAGAAGAGAAACCGTTTGTTCATATATATGAACTTTTTTGGAAACAGGAGTAAAAAATGGTAAAATACAAAATAGAGAAAACAGTTTATTCATATATATGAAATTCTTTGAAGAGAGAACTAAAAATTTTATACAACACAATAACGAGGAGAAAACAGTTGATTTATAGACATTAGTTTCTGTAAAAACGAAAATTAAGAACATATTACGAAAATGAATTAGATAAATGAAGACAGACTTTCGCTAATGACAAAATACCTCAGCAATCACTGACAGCTCGAGTGTGATTTATATAGATTTCATTTATATAAAAAAAAAAAAGTGAAAACCAGATTCTGTCAGTTTGAAGAGAAATTACGGGAAGTTATGAACATAAACGAAGAAAATAAACTAATTACGAGTTTATTAAGAGGAAATAACTTGGCGTCTGACACGTTCGGCAAAAAAAAATATGAACCTCGTAGAATTAGTAAAAAATGAAAACATTGCCTTAAATATATAAAAGCCGTCTCATAAAACAGAAAAAAAGAAGGAACTACAAGAAATAATAGCCGTTAATTTATAAAATTATCAAAGCTGAAAGTTAAATGGGTTAAAATATCACTGAAACCAAGAATATATCTCGTGTATAAGTAAAAGCAAATTATATTACATAAGAAATGTCTTGATAAATTTTTAGATATGCACACACACGTACCCCTCTCACCAGGGTATGACTACACACACAAACACACACACATACACACACATATATATGTGTGTGTATGTGTGTTTGTGTGTGTAGTCATACCCTGGTGAGAGGGGTGCGTGTGTGTGCATATCTAAAAATTTATCAAGGCATTTCTTATGTAATATAATTTGTTTTTACTTATACATACATATATATATAATATATATATATGTATATATATTATATATATACATATATATACACACACATATCTATACTTATATATATGTGTGTGTATGTGCGTGTGGTGTTTGTGTGTGACTTTCCAAATACCACAATGAGGAAACCATTCTCAAACCTTCCTAGTCAAAACCTTCCTATAGTCCAAACCTCAACTTGACCTCTTAGAACATTGACCTAGTAATCACCGGAACTCTCAGACAACACAATCAATCACTGAGCGTATTTTCCAAAGGTGAGATTGATTGTCTCAGCCTTGAGAAACAATTTACCCGGTCTACATACTTTCCTACTTCTTTCAGAATTTTTTTTTTTTTTTTTTTTTTTTTTTTTTTGTGTTGAACAGCTTGATATAAGTCCCCATTTATAGTCTTGATATGACAGATCTATTCTGATATTATTCATCTTAAGATATTTTGTAGTTTTTATTTATGACTTCTGAACTCTCATAATTTATTTCCTTATGTCCTTTTCTCACAGGGCTATTTTTCTTGTTGGAGCCCTTGGGCTTGTAGCATCCTGCTTTTCCAACCAGGGCTATAACTTACTTAGTACTAAAGTTATAATAAGCATAATAACAATAATAACAACATCAACAGCCACATTAATAATAATAATAATAATAATAATAATAATAATAATAATAATAATAATAATAATAATAACAACACGATGCCTGCAGAACAATTATTTCTTCTTCAAGTTCTCATTGTTCCTTCCTATAAATCATATTATTGCCTTTAATGATTTAAATATAACGAGAACGATTCACTATGCGTATATGCCTACACATTGGTATAATGTATTATGATCTTCAGAATACATCAAGAGTTTACTCCAGCAAAGTAAATTAATGAAAAATAAAGACGAGCTAAAAAAAAAAAATAATTTCCCACAGAGATTTGACGGCTACTGTGCATCCGAAAGTCTTCGATATTGAGCAGAAAATCTAAATGCCTAGAAGTCTAACCATCGATATTCGTTAAGTGAAAATCTATAAGCCTGAGAACATATCACATGAAGACATGTAGTGACGCCATAAAACTATCAACAATCAATCTTTAATTGATAGATTTACACCAGACAGATCATCCTCTTTAAATATAAATAAGAAATGAGCTTTCACATGTTAAAACGATAAATTATTATTTCTTTTAATACAGGACACATCACCATAAATAACAATACAATGACTCCATCGAGCAACGTTGTGCATGGTGTGCGCGTAAGTTTTTGCCCTCTTCACAATGTGCTCTTCGGTCATGGTCGGGTATGACAGTAGGAAATACATATCTGTGTTGATAACGATAGCTTGCACTTCTAGGAAATGATTAAAATAATAATATATGTTCGATAACTTAGTTTGCCTATGGTATGCCTATAAATCTATGAAAAAAGCAAATCAATATAAGCTATTATATAGCTCACTACTTTCATATTCACACTTAAGAATAGCGTGCTTTACTTGCAAGTATCTGCAAGTACAGTTGGATACATGAATCCATGGTGCACCTCGCTCCAAAGAAGTGCACCGTGTCACACTAAGAGTAATCAAACAAAGTGTAGGGAGAGATAGCCGAATAGGTAAACATGGCTAAACACAATAACTCGCCCTGCATTAAGGTTGTGGGTAGTTGCACTTCCTTAAAGCGAGGTGTACCAGGATCTCTTGTGTCCTACTGTACATATAAATTTCCATATGTGGCTGTCCGATGGCAGTTGTTCTATTAAATCGTCATAATGAAAACCTTGAAGATATGTTCTGAACCTCCTGTTCAAAAGTTTCGCAAGGAATTCTTTTCAGTAAACTGTGGAAATAACAGCTGATAAGGAACACTGCCTCAGGTGTTACTTGAGTACATAAAAGATGAAGTTATTGGATGTAATGATCAGAAGAGCAGCAGCTGGATGTATTTCTATCATCTGGTTGAAACGAAAGTTAAAAGAGAGAGAAGGTAGTTTCAGTTGTGAGGGAATGGTTCAAATTACAGCTATAAATGTAATTGTCAGACAAAACAGTTTGATACCAAAGCAGTGAGAGTCTTACAACAACCTGATGAAAAATGATTACAAGGTAAGTTCATCAGGATACAAAGCTGCCGATTAAACTGATGTACCCATCAAATGCTGATGAAATTTATGAAATTACAAGTCAGCTCCTGTGGTATTGCAGTGGTGTACTCACTAGCTGACCTAGATGTGTAAGGTGTATCTGTCCAATGGAAAAGATTGGAAAGTACCCTGAGTTCTGAGGGATTGAAAGTATGGAAAGGCTTTTAAAGCTAATGAAATTACAAGTTAGCCCCTGTGGAACGGCAGTGCTGTACTCACTGGCTGGCCAGGATGTGTAAGATGTATCTGGATAAGGGAAAAGCATGGAAAGCACACAGAGTTTTGGGGGATTAAAAATCAGATGTTGTAGTATGGTAATGCAGTACTCAATCATTAGCCAGGATGTGCAAGGTGCGCCTACATAAGGGAAAGGTTCCAAAAGAATATGCCAAGAGACATATTTCCTCCGAAGGGTGACGAATGCGTGCAAGAACTCTTCCAAGTACAATAATAAAGTAACCGAAAAGGTGAAAAGTTAGAAGGAGTAAGGCATATTAAAAAAAGTGTGTATGAACCACACCGTTTCGAAAATTGTGATGATTTATAAGTAGCCTAAAAGTGAATGAAAGTTCATGATTGTACTAATGGTGATGCAGGGCTGAGTGCATATGTTATGGAATAGCCAGTAACCCTGAAAGGGTTATGGAATGGCCAGTAACCCTGAAAGGGTTATGGAATGGCCAGTAACCCGGAAAAGGGTTATGGAATGGCCAGTAACCCTGAAAG
>NC_090733.1:146271976-146279476 GCF_036898095.1 Palaemon carinicauda
GCATATAAATATACACAGAACACATATTTCGTATAATATGCCATGCACTAACAACAATTCATACAATATGCCATTAACAAGAACCAAATTGTAACGAAATATGAACAATAAAAGGCCTACAGTTAGGCTTTACATTAAAAACATGCTAACATCAACTTTCCAAAGGCGTCACAAATTTATGTATAAATTGTTACAATTTACTTTTAGGGAAACTTGTGACTTAACAGGCTACAATTTACTTACAAATTTTAATGATTAATGATAAAAAATTTTAAAGGAACAATTGATCAGACAATGCACACTAGACTAAAAATATACTTAAAGACGCATGATAAGAATACAAAAACCTTCAAGGTCTGCTGTGTCGTCATTAGGACCAATGATAACATAAGCTTGGAAATATGAACATCAAGAAGGAAGAAGAGATTTTTGAAGCTAAATGATTATGCTGAAGTGAATTTATCATATGATAAGAGAATCAAGACTGGGATGCTGTGGATACAGTATTATAAGGATGGATAAGTGAGGAGTAAAAAGGGCATGGGACTATAGACTTTGGGTAGAGCGAAGGGACGTGTCAAGGCTACCAACCCCTTAAATTAGAGATAGCGGTGCGGATGAAGATTAGATATGAACATCTTGTCTCCAAAGAGACTAAAGATGGGCAATCCAGCAGTGATTATTATCATCATCATCGTTACCTTAGAACAAGGGTGAAGCTATTTTCACAATCGAAATAGAAAAATTGCATTAAAAATGCATTTTACGGGATGAATCCACAACACTATTATTATTATTACTTTTACAATTATTATTATTATTAGATAAGCTATATATCTTTATATCTAAATTTGGTGACAAATTATTACACGCCCATTTAAGCTACATTAGCAGTATTTTCAAGCATCGCCTGGATTCAAAGACACATATTTACAGTATCTACACGTGTTCGTATCCCTTAGCAACAACAATAAAACAATACATCAATCACTCCTCATTTACCCAATGACCTTCAAAGGATCTGGTTACAAAAGCAGTTTCCTGATCTAAAACAAGGTTCCTGTCCGACAACTACCCACTTTGGTACGCCCAAAAGTCAGACCATCAGCATATAGGGGATGTTCTAGCTATTCCCTTGGAAGGTCTGATGATAAAAGCAGCATCTGGTTAATTCCAAAATAATCCTAACAATAAAATTTAAGACTACTTATAAAATTTCGTTAAGCGGATTGTCAATCTGCGTAGAGGTAGTTATTCGAAGAAGGGACGCTGTAAAGTCTTAATAATGCCTTCAGTAAAGAGCGCGAGGTGCATTTTCTGCAACGAGATATCATTCTGATCAACAGGCTCCTTATCATTATTATCATCACAAACTAAGCTAGTTGGAAAAGCAAGATGTACGGGTAGCGCTACAAGACCCAGGGCTCCAACGGGGGAAAAATAGCCCAGTGAGGTAATGGAACAAGGAAATAAATAAACTACGTGAAGTTATAAAAATGAAAATAAAATATTTTAAGAACAGTCAAACCAATACAATAGATCTTTCATACTTATAAAAAGTATTAAAAAAAAAAACTAACAAGAGGAAGATAAATAAGATAAAATAGCGTGTTCAAGTGTACCCTCAAGCGATGAGAACTCTAATCCAAGACAGTGGAGGCCATGGTACAGAGGCTAACACTTTACCCTCACTGTATCTCCAATAACAGATAGAAACATAAAACACAAAGTCAAACGAATAGGCGATTCTCAAAGATACTTGAAAAGACATCACCATCAACAAAAAAACGTCGGTATCAAATACCATCTGACATAGGTCTAATCAATAACTCATCTTCGTAGAGGCCTGTGACGTAACATTCTCCTAACCCCCTTCCCCGTTATTCTCCACTAGCAATTCAGGTTGGTACCCTTTTAAATAAATGAAAGACCTAACACCTGTCTGCTGCTGCTTATAATGCTGGAGGAATACATTTGGAATGGTGAGTTATACGTTTTCGCACGGAATAAATGAATAGTTACCGTATGCACGTCTTTAATCGTTTACGATATACTTTCATACGCACTACACAAGAGAGATTAGTTCACCAAACGTTCAACTGGGCTTCACAAGGACACTAGAAGAGTTGGAAGACCCAGGCCTACATGGATGAGGACTACGAATCGCGAAGTAGATGATGATGAATGGAGAAGTATTGAATTAAAAGCTCAAGATAGAGACTACTGGCGAAATCTAATAGAGGCCCTTTGCGCCAATAGGCGTAGGAAATACATATTATACATACACATCTATATATACATGTATACATATACTGTATAGACACGTGTATACATACACAAGCATAGACTATATAACACTATTGTGTTGTGACCAAATCCCCATAAGTTTTTCTTCAAGTATATAGTCTTTGTTGTATATCAACTAACACTTGGTTTTTTTTTCTCTCAAGTGTTCTTCATCAATCAAGTCCCTTACAATCACTGACAACAGAATCATAAATTATTATTATCATCATCATTACTAGCTAAGCTACAATCCTAGATGGAAATGCAGGATGCTATAAGCCCAGAGGCTCCAACAGGAAAAATAGCCCAGTGAGGAAAGGAAAAAAGGAAAATAGAATATTCTAAGAAGAGTAACGTTAAAATAAATATCTCCTATATAAACTATTAAAACTAACAAAACAAGAGGAAGAGAAATAAGATAGAATAGTGTACTCTAGTGTACCCTCAAGCAAGAGAACTCTAACCCAAGACAGTGAAAGACCTTGGTACAGAGGCTATGACACTACCTAAGACTAGAGAACAATGGTTTGGTTTTGGAGTGTCCTCATAGAAGAACTGCTTGTCATAGCTAAAGAATTTCTTCTACCCTTACCAAGAGGGAAGAGGCCCACTGAACAATTAGTGCAGTAACTCCTTGAGCGAAGAATAATAGTTTGTGTTGTCAGGTGTATGAGGACAGAGGAGAATATGTAAAGAATAGGCTACTAAAAGTTTTTAAGATAGCTGGGTACCCAGCAAGACTAAAATATGTTGTTCCAGTGTTTGGTTAGTTCTTGGACAGCCAGTCATGGTAGCTTGACGAATGTTCTGAAAGTTCTGTGGAAATCTTGCTCGAATGCTTGGCTGGATGGGGGGATTATGTTCGCTAAGGTCTATGTCATTATTATTAGTGTTACTTGCTAAGCTGCGAACCCTAGTTAAAAAGCAAGAAGCTATGAGTCTTGGGGCTCCAACAGGGAAAAATAGCCCAGTAAGGAAAGGAAATAAAACTACAAGAGAAGTAATTAACAATTAAAATAAAATATTTTAAGAATAGTAACAAGATTAGAATAAATCTTTCACATATAAACTAAATTTACAAACAATTAAAAAAAAAAAAATAAGATAAGAGAACAGAGCTGCTTTCCATGGCTAAGTCTCTCTTCTACCTTTATCAAAAGGAAAGCAGCCACTGAACAATTACGGCGCAGTAGTTAACCCCTTGAGCAAGGAGGAGGAGTAGTAGGAGAAGGTCGATGAGGAGGTGGTCGAGGAGGAGTAGGGAGAAGGTCGAGGAGGGAGAAAAAGATGACGCTCGATGTTCAGGATGATGCTATGTAGATGAAATAGATTTTGTTTTGTGAGTTGGGAAAACAAAGGAAAAACGCAACAGAAAAAAAGCGAGATGTTATCCAGTAATTCTTGTAACAGTCGTATAAAAAACTCCCAACCATAAGATAAATAGAGAACAGTGGTTTATTTTCTGGAGTGTCCTCATAAAAGAGTTGCTTTCCATGGCTTAAAGTCTCTCTTCTACCTTTATCAAAAGAAAAGCAGCCACTTAACAATTACGGCGCAGTAGTTAACCCCTTGAGCAAGGAAGGATTGTTTGGTAACTCGGTGTTGCATGTTGTATGAGGACAGAGGCGGGTATGTAAAGAATAGGGCAGAATATTCAGTGTATGTGTAGGCGACGTAAAAATGAGCCGTGACCTGAGAGAAGGATCCAATGTACTACTGTCTGGCTAGTCAAAAAGGACCCAATAACTCTCTGGCAGTAGTATCTCAACGGGTGGCTGGTGCTCTATAGACCTTAGTGTTATCTGTCTAAGAAACATACTTTTAAATCTCTGGTCGAAGTACTCCAGCAAGGGAACTGCTCTTCAAGACATCTAGGCCTATTAACAATTGAAGTTGGTTTATCTGTGTAGTGGTTAGAAGGGCTTAGGTTTTAACTTTTCGCCTGAGATTAGAACATTGTGTTTTTGGCCTAAAACCTTTATTCATAGTTTGGATGTCCGTCACCTATAAGTCAACAATTACAGCTACTCTATCTTCTGACAGTGACCTACGACTATTTCAGCAAGGTTTGGTATGCAAATTTCATTGTCTAGACCCACCCACTTCAGTGAATATATTTGTTTCACCTTTGTTTCCTAGTTTTTCACTTTGGCTACTCATACAATTACGTATGCGTGTGTTCCCCTCACATGGGTGTGTGTGTGTGACTGCGCAACCAAGCAAGCACACTGGCCTCCTAAACTCAGCATAATGCAAAAACTTGACAAATTATTTCATGAACAAAAAAACCTTTCTTTAATTCTTCTCAAACACTGAACACTTAAAAATTCCGACCCACACTTTTACATCGCTAAATAAAATCCTGTTCCAAAGAACGTGCTGAATAAATATATCCTTTGCAATCGAACCCTCTTTCATAATACACTAATGGAAGATGCTTAAAACCTTTACCCTTTCCAAAGCGAGTTCAATTAGCCATTGCCAACTCCAGGTACAGAGATAATTGTGGTAATCACTCAATTGCCAAGGACTTCAACGTACAGCTCACGACTAGTATTTGGCGTGGTCTTCCTTTACGATTATCATTTAAAGTTTTTTAAAGATTATGATCGTAAATTATACTACAAACTCTAAATCAATGTTTAAATTTCATATATGTTAAATAACTCGTACCAAAACATTAACGTAAATTTGTGCTTCCCTAATAGTATATTCATTTGTAACAAGGCCTTTGACATATATATTTGCCTATTCTTACATTCTCCTCTGTCCTCATACACCAGACAACACTGAGATTACCAAACAATTCTTCTTACTAAATTGTAATTGTTTAGTGGTAACTTTTCCATTTGTATTGATATAAGTGAGACTTAAGCTATGGTAAGCAGCTCTTCTAGAAAGACACTCCAAAATCAAACCATTGTTCTCTGATATTGGGTAGTGCCATAACCTCTGTACCATGGTCTTCCACTGTCTTTTGAGTTTGAGTTCTCTTGCTTGAGGGTACAATTGGGCGCACTATTCTATCTTATTTCTTTTCCTCTTGGTTTGTTAAAGTTTTTCTAGTTTATACAGGAGATATTTATTTTAATCTTGTTGCTCCTCTTAAAATATTTTATTTTTCCTTGTTTCCTTTCCTCACTGAGCTATTTTCCCTGTTGGAGCCCCTGGGCTTATAGCATCACGCTTTTCCAACTAGGGTTGTAGCTTAGCAAGTAATAATAATAATAACCGTACTCGTTATCAGCAGTGTCCACCGTGTTTCTATCGCATGCATCATGAAACTAGTAAGTAGGTGTGATAAAAACATAGACGGACAAAGTCCTAGAAAAAAAAACAATGGCCTTAAATAACTTTACATAATCATCTATTCAATCTACATAAAATACGTCAAAAATTTATTCGTAGGTTTTTTACTATGTCTATTCCGAAACTCCAATACTACATGTTTAAAATTTCTAAGGAGTCAAACACTACTGCAATGTTAGTATATTTGACTAGGATATGAACTTAGGATACCTTTGGGATATCCCTACATCCGACAAAGGCCTACAACAAGCAATCCTCCAAATTAATAGAAATGGTGGATAATTGATAACTTGACATTAACACGTGCGGTCGTGAAATTAACTTAAACAAACGTACGCACCACGTGACACACCCACACTTGGCATATGATCTCCTCGCGATCATTGCTAGTCTAAGTCATTCCACCCTTTTCCTAAATAAATATCAACGACAGAGTTGCAAACACGGAACTGGAACGATTGTAAGACACTAATAATGCATTCTAAACACTTACTGTCAATTATGCGAGTGATATTTCCTTCGATTCACTACCACTTTTGAGACAGACACATGGACTGCGGAAGGACGACGAAGCTCGACGTAACCAATCACGTTGACATTCCCTTACACACTGAAGCAGTAATATTTACGTCTGACGATCGGAGTCTCGGACAGGGTTGCTAAGTTGGCCTTTTTCGGCCCAATAAAACTCGAATTTGGCCTTTTTAAATTTGGTTGGCCTTTAGTAAAATCATGAAAAAAGTGGGCCTTAAATACTGTATTTTTGGGCCTTTTATTTAATAATGGGTTGGCCTTTTAAAGATGCAATTGATTCGAATTTGCCCTTTTCTCATTTAGAAAACCTGGGTCTCTGAGAGTCTCGTACTCCTGTCAGTGTCTGACGTCACTCGGAAGAGAAGCTCTTGTTGGCGGCGTCGCCTGTCTCTCTCTCTCCTTCTCGTCTGGTTAAATCTTTACAATAATAACGTAGAAATTTCCCGGCACAACCGATGCTTGCAGCACCATTTTGGACACTAGCGTATTGGAAACTTTTACTTTTCACTTTTCAGTCAGAGCCGTACGATGATTTCGCATCACTCGCGAGTTGTGAAATTCTATCGTACACTTTCGAAACAGTTAACGTTCTTTTGTCTTATACAAATCAATGCCAAGCGTCCTTATTCGAACCAACATACAATTTTGCTCGATTCTAGTATTTTCATTTTGAAGGAGAATGGCATTTCAGTTGACAAATGAAGTAAGGGTCACTGTCACATTCATACTTCAACTGCCGAATCCAGGATGGCTCACTGAGCGGAACACAAGGCTCGTTACGGTCACATTCCCCTCCAACAAAGAAAGCTGATCAGCAGAACGTTGAACGTCGTATACAGAGAAATTATTAGGTGCTTCTGCCTGGTTCAGGATTCGAACCTATGCTACTAAGTCGAAATAAAGTACCTCTTTCCCTAGTTTAATAAGCAGGAAGATATAGGCTCAAGAGCCCCGGCAGAGAAAATTAGCACCGAGGAAAGGAAATAAAGGCATAATTACACTACAAGAGTAGTAATGAATAATCAAAAATATATTTTGATAAAAGTAACAAGATTAGATAAATCTTTCATATACTGTATATATAAACTGTATAAAAAACAAGAGAGAGAAAATTAAGATAGAATAGTCTGCCTGAGTGTACATTCAAGCAGGGAAATTCCACCAAGACAGTGGAAGACCATGGCACAGAGGCAATGGCACTACCCAAGACTAAAGAATAATGGTTTGATTTTGGAGTTTCCTCCTAAAAGAGCTGTTTGCCATAATTATAAAGTCTCTTCTACCCTTACCAAGAGGGAAGTAGCCACTGAACAATTACAGTGCAGTAGTTAACCCCTAGAGAGAATAAGAATTGCTTAATAATCACACTGT
>NC_090733.1:146284476-146315471 GCF_036898095.1 Palaemon carinicauda
TTAACATCAATTTCTGTCTTAAACCATTTTGTCTGAAACACGCTGTCAATAACACCCTTGAGTATTATTATTATTATTATTATTATTATTATTATTATTATTATTATTACTTGCTAAGCTACAACCCTAGTTGGAAAAGCAAAATGCTATGAGCCCAGGAGCCCCAACAGGGAAAATAGCCCAGTGAGGAAAGGAAACCAGGAAAAATAAAACATTTTAAGAACAGTAACAACATTAAAATAAATATTTCCTATATAAACTATAAAAATTTTAACAAAACAAGAAGAGAAATTAGATAGAATAGTGTGCTCGAGTGTACCCTCAAGCAAGAGAACTCTAATCCCAGACAGTAAAAGACCATGGTAGAGAGGCTATGGCACTACCCAAGACAAGAGAATCTAGAATCTATTATCATAAGTAAAATAGAAATCCATACCTACAATGAATTTATATATAGTTATTATAGGTAACGTTATTAAAAACAATAGATATTTAACTAATTTGAAATAACACTTAATAATAAAGTAAAAAGTATTATTGACACTTCATATCAGGCAAGAAGGAGCCATCAATATATTGACCGTTTCTGATATTAGCTCACAGTCTAGAGTTAAGACGAAATTACATTATTTTGCTGACTAGGTCTACTCTTGCGCCTTCTTCGTGAAGAGAAGGAATGTGGGGTATCCCCATTAAGAGCTTCATAGGCCTATCTTGAACTGGATAACAGGTTATATCCTTCCTTGACTTTGACGTAAACCGCATCTAACCGGTATAAACCAACCGAGGACAATTCTGGAAAGAACTGGTTCGAAGGCTAATCTTGGATCATGCTATTTTTTCTTTGTTTTTTGGACCGTTTTCTATTTTTAGCAGATTAGCATTATATTTACTTATTCGTTATTGACAAAACAACTGGTATAGTTTCTTTCATTTCAGTCTAAAAATATATATTTTAACACTTTTTCTTTACAAACAATGATATAAATATAAGATATTTCACAATTTTGAATGAACTGATGGATTCTCAGTAAGAAGTGGCTGTAGGCCTACAGTAATTGAAATATTGTCCGGATGAAATAAGACATAAAATAAACCATTGGATCTTTTTATTGTTAGTAACAAATGGACACCAAAGATTATAGGCGATGTATAAGATTATGATCCATTTGAAGCTTTGCTATGGATATAATCAAGCAAAAATAAGCAAATACTGTATTGGTCTCCATGCTAATAATAAAACATGAGAATAATTGAAGATAATCTATTATTACAAAAACTCCAACGAACTAAAATTGTGTTCAACTGACGGAAACGTAAAATACCTCCTGTTTTCTAAAAACATAAAACTCATTAGCCAACCCGTTCACATTCTTTTGATTATAAACGTTATGCTAGCCAACATATTTTGAATGTTAACTTTAACTTTACGTGTTAAAAATGGCATTGCTTGCCTCAGGAGGTTGCTGGCAACCCTGATGCCGATCATGTAAATAACACACACACACACACACACACACACACACACACACACATATATATATATATATATATATATATATATATATATATATATATATATATATATATATATATATATATATGTGTGTGTGTGTGTGTGTGTGTGTGTGTGTGTGTGTATACGTAGGTAAATACTAGCTATCTTAATCTGCAGCGTGAAAGAAATAGAATAGCAGTTTGTGAATTTAAATTAGACCAGAGATGAAAATAATTGATAATTATTATTATTATTATTATTATTATTATTATTATTATTATTATTATTATTATTAGCTAAACTACAATCCTAGTTGGAAAAGCAGGATGCTACAAGCCGGGAGGCTCCAATAGGAAAAAAAGTCCAGCGAGGAAATGAAAAAAAAGGAAAATAGAATAATTTAAGAAGAGTAACATTGAAATAAATATCTCCGATATAAACTGTAAAAACTTTAACAAAACAAGAGGAAGAGAAATAAAATAGAATAGTGTGCCCGAGTGCACCCTCAAACAAGAGATCTCTAACCCAAGACAGTGGAAAACCATGGTACAGAGGCTATGGCACTACCCAAGACTAGAGAACAATGGTTTGATTTTGAAGTGTCCTTCTCCTAGAAGAGCTGCTTACCATAGCTAAAGAGTCTCTTCTATCCTTACCAAGAGGGAAGTGGCCACTGAACAATTAGTGCAGTAACCCCATGCGTGAAGAAGTGTATGGTAATCTCAGTGTTGTCAGGTGTATGAGGACAGAGGAGAATATGTACAGAATAGGCCAGACTATTCAGTGTGTGTGTAAGCAAAGGGAAAATGAACCATAACCAGAGAGAAGGATCCAATGCAGTACCTTCTGGCCAGTCAAAAGACCCTAAATGTTTTTATGTTGACCAGGCTGACATGAGTTTTTTATAGTTTATATATGACATATGTTTTTGACGTTGTTAATAGTTTACATTTGACATGTATGTTTTGACGTTGTTACTGTGTTTAGAATGATTTATTGTTAATTTATTCTCATCATTTATTTATTTCCTTATTTCCCTTCCTCACTTGGCTATCTTTCCCTGTTGGAGCCCTTGGGCTTATAGCATCTTGCTTTTTCCAACTAGGGTTGTAGCTTTGGCTAATAATAATAATAATAATAATAATAATAATAATAATAGCGGTAGTATCTCAAAGGGTGGCTGGTGCCCTGGCCAACCTACTACCATGAATTAGATCCACACACAAGGCCAAAACAGTTTATCTACATGTCAATGGAAAAATAATAAGTGTTTAAATTTGAAAACAGATTTTGTAGTTTGAAAATAGCATAAAACTATATTTAGAAGAAAATCTTTACAAAATAACAACGGTTGTCATGGTAAGCGGCTTTAAAACGTTTTACAAAATGGGATAACGTTAGCAGAAACGGACGTTGCCACTTGGCAATAAAAAAACGACTTACCAATAGGCCTAGTGTCTAAATCTGAATTAACTCACCAATGAGAAACGAAGATTTTTCCAGCAGAAAAGGGCAAAATATATTTTTTTTGAGTTGCAGTAAATGTATATTTAAAATTTTGCAACTAAGTTTAAATTTGGTCAAATTTTATTTTTTTCTCATAAAATCGAGCATTTTTGTTAAATATTGTCATGTGCTGCTCGGCCTACACACACACACACACACACACACATATATATATATATATATATATATATATATATATATATATATATATATATATATATATATATATATATATATATATATATATATATATTTTTTTTTTTTTTTTTTCTATGATAATTTTTGTATAAAATAACATTCGCACCCAATGCTAAATTACAAAGCATGTTCGTTAAAGCACTGCTACGGGTTTCCGTAGTGTAGTGGTTATCACGTGCGCTTCACACGCGCAAGGTCCCCGGTTCGATCCCGGGCGGAAACAGTGGTTTTCATCCTTGATTCAGAGGCAATGAAATTAAATATGTACTCAATTTACCTGGCTTAATGTTGTGGGTAATCAGATTAATATATCATCAAGACATGGCAATTTAAACAATAAGTTTACTTGAAGGAAGAAGAGTGTCGTGTTTGTATTCAGACGACTTTTGGACCGCTCTCTGTTTTGAGTAGTTTTTCCAGTGTTCTATAGGAAGGCTACGCCTCAAAATGTAGTGAGTAACCCATGAATAGAGGTTGAATATAGTGACTGTGTTTATTGGTGTTATTTCTTGTTGTTGTTGGGGTATTAAAGCCAACACTTGTTGTTGGCACGGGCCTTTCCCTTGGTTGGCCCGTAAAAGTGTTATTTCGGTGTATTGAACTATTTATAGCCCTATTATAAGTGAACACGGTCGAAAGTAACTGGCTATCCCGAATCCCGGTCGGGGTTTGGCGACACTACCGCCATCTATTGGGGGAAAAATAAACGTCAGGAAAATGGGGACGTTTTCGGCACCGCTGAGGAGGACGGACTCCTTTGGATTACAGTTTACAGTTTATCCAACTATGGAAATAGTGAGTGATGCTCTTTTTAAGAGCATGGGACTCTCCCTGGATGAAGTGATAGGTGTGCAGTCAGTGAGTAGAAATAGAGTAATAGTAAAAGTGGTACCTAGCGTATTTAAGAAACTGATGGAGAGATATGAAGACAAGGAATTCAGTTTAGACAAGAGTGGAACTGTTCAAGTTAAGAATCTAAGTTCATCCATAACATACGTATCAATAAGGAATGCACCATTCGAAATGCCAGATGATGTTTTAACTCTAGTTTTGTCAAGATATGGAAAAGTTGAGAATGTAAGAAAAAACAGGTTTTCATATGGCCCCTTTAAAGGATTATTAACAGGTGTTCGGACGGCTGCAATGCGGTTAAAGGAAAATATCCCTTCTTCTATAACAACCCATGGTTATGCTATGTCCTTTATTTATAATGGACAACTACGTACATGCTATAGATGCGGAGCAGAAGGACACATGATAAAGGATTGTGAGTATGAAATTAGTAGACCCATGTTAAGTGAAGAAGAATTCCCAGAAATCAACCAAAATAGGAGAAAGACCGGAAAGGACTTATCAGGAAGAGAAGGAAAAAAGATCCAGGAACATGAAGATATTGTAGTAGAATTTGGAGATGAAGGGGAACAAGTCGAAAATCCACAATCCGCTCTTCCAGTTGTAGAAGAAAGGAAGGGAATACCAAACGAGAAGAACGAAAAGCCTGTTAATGACGACTGCGACGATGACACAGAAGAGTATTATCAGTGTGAAGGAACTATTAAATCACAGGAGATTGGAACATGTGAAATGAAAACTACATTAGTGGAAGCAATGGTTCACCATGCAATAGATGAAGACGTTAAAGAAAATGCAATAAATCTAGGAAATGTTGTAGATAATATAAATGAGCGAGACAATGAGGAGGAATATACAAATGTTAATAAGTGTCAAAATACTACCGAGGAATGTGTGATTGTAAGCGAGGAAAGAGAAATCGCTGATTTGGAATTAGATGAAACTCCGGTTCTACCCAATGTTGATAAGGAAAGTGGGACTTGGCATACTAAACAGGGTGTTGGCAATGAATTACGAATAACTCTTAAAAAGGATAAGGCAATGGACACGAAAAATGTTGATGTTTCGGATGAAAGTGATTCCTCGGACAACATGTATAGAAATCGTTCCAAGAAACCAAAGCATTGTTAAGTTTTTTGTTTCTAGGTTCACCTTTTCCCCTTCAACACCTTGACATTCAATACATACATGTTAAATGTTGCCACAATAAATGTAAATGGATTGAATAATGTAAATAAGCAGATGAAGTTAATTAATTTCATGTTTTTGTATAAACTTGATATCATTTTTATTCAAGAGCACAATATTAAAGATAGAAGTAAATTTGAGTACCTAGAAAAGTATTGTCAGATTCTCATAAATTATTCTCAAAATCTTAAAGGAGGTTTAGCTATACTTGTTAATAATACATCCAATGTGGAAATTTTAAATTCAGAAATTGATGTAAATGGTTTTATTTTAAGTGCGGTATGTAGAGTTTCAAATGATCGAATTCAACTTTTGAATGTATATGCACCCTCAGGCAGTGATAAAAAACGAGAAAGAGAAAAATTGTTTGGCAATGATATTTTATATTTCTTAAGAAACAATATTAGCAATATAATAATGGGCGGAGATTGGAATAGCATTACAAGCATGAGAGATTGCTCAAATCCTGATAATGATCTTCTGTCAAAATCGCTTCTGGACCTAAAAAATAGTTTAAAATTGAAGGATGCTTGGTTTATCATAAATCACCAAACTGAATATACTTTTCTGAGAGAGAATTATGGTTCTAGACTGGATAGATTTTATGTCAAAGACTTCCAAAATAATATCTCTAACATTCATACAGTTCCTTTGAGTTGGTCAGATCACTGTGCTGTTAAATTATCTTTAAGATTAGCAAATATTGTAAAAATAGGGAAGGGATACTGGAAATTGAACTGTAGTATACTTGAAAATGATATCGCCACAGATAATTTTATTATATGCTGGGAATTTATTCGAAGAAAGAAATATAATTTTGACAATATAATTTCGTGGTGGGAATTTGCAAAAAATGAACTTGAGAATTTCTTCATGAAATGCTCAAAACAAGTAAATAAGCAAAAATTCGGTCTGTTAAATCTGCTAAATTATAACTTAATGCAAGAAATGGGGAAATCTAGTGTAGAGCCTGGTAATCTTGATATTGTTAATCAGTTAAAATCAAGAATAAATGATATTCAAAATGAAATATGTGAAGGTATAAAGGTAAGGGCTAAAGTTGAAAACCATTTGAAAGGGGAGCAGGTATCGGCATATCTACTTGGAAGAGAGAAAGGGGCAAGAGGTTTTTTAAGTAAGATAAAGAGAGATGATGGGAGTGAAATAACAAGCCCAAAAGCCATCATGGATTATGTGAGAGAACATTTTGAGAATTTATTCAGGAAAGAAGAATGTGATATGGATAGGCAAAATGAATTCTTGAATATTATAGAGAAAGTTATAGGAGATGAACATAATACAATATTAACAAAAACTGTAAGTGAAACAGAAGTGTTAGACGCCATTCGGGGCATGAAAAATGGCAAAAGCCCGGGGATAGATGGATTGCCGGTTGAGTTTTATAAGAAATGTTGGAATATTGTTAAAGGGGATTTTATTGAAATGATAAAGTTTGTGTTCCGGAACAAGAATGTTTCAAAGATGAACAATGGGGTTATATCCATTATACCTAAAGAAGGGGATTTAGATATAATTAATAACTGGAGACCCTTGACAATGTTAAATGTTGATTTTAAGATAATAACAAGAATTATATCAAGACGGATTAAAAAGGTGTTACATTTGATAATATCACAGGAACAATTTTGTTGTGTTGAAAATAGATCAATCAAC
Organism: Palaemon carinicauda; assembly: GCF_036898095.1. Classification (NCBI taxonomy): domain Eukaryota; kingdom Metazoa; phylum Arthropoda; class Malacostraca; order Decapoda; family Palaemonidae; genus Palaemon; species Palaemon carinicauda. Next base: position 146,291,393 of record NC_090733.1, read on the forward strand.
CATTTGAACTTTTTTATTAGAGATTTAATATTTTATCTAAATGAAAGTAACACTAATGCAGCCTTGATGAACTTGGATTGGTCAAAGGCATTTGATCGTGTTGATCATAATTTTCTATTTAGAATACTGCAAAGCTTTGGGTTTGATAATGATGTTGTTAATTGGATTAAAATGTTATATTCAGGTGCTGAAAGTGTATTATGTATAAATGGTCATATCTCTGACCCTTTTCCTGTCAATAAATCTGTAAGGCAAGGTTGTCCATTATCTATGATGTTGTTTATCATTTATCAGGAAGTATTTTACAGAATGATTAAGAAGAGGTTGTTTAATTATGGTTTACAATTGCCAAATGATTTGCATGTATTATTGCTAGGTTATGCAGACGACTCTGTTATAATTATTACTTGTGATATGGCACTAAAGGAATGTTTCAATGTTATCAGAGAGTATGAGAACGCTTCAGGTGCAGTTCTCAATAGAGGTAAAACTTCCATTTTTGGTCTTTGTAACTGGAAAGAGAGGGTAGCATGGATAGATTATGGTTTAAAAGTATTGAAAAGTTGTTGTAAAATTTTAGGCATATATCATAGCAACGATTATCAACAGAGTCTAGATTTGAACTGGAATATATTAGAAAGTAACATAAATAAAATCATTGGGATCTATCATAGCCGAAAATTAACAATGTTTCAGAGAGCAATAATTGTAAATTGTAAAATTCTTGCAAAATTGTGGTATACGGTACATGTATACCCAGCTCCAGTAGATTATGTAAAACGAATTCAGAAAAGTATTTTCAAATATTTGTGGAGCAGCAACTGTGAACCTGTTGCAAGGAAAACTATGTTTTTGTCAAAACTAAGAGGTGGCTGTGGAATTATTGACATCCAGTGTAAAGCAAGGTCAATCATGTTTAGTACATTTCTAAAATGTTTAAAAGATCGTAGTTTTGGTTACCAAATAATTATTTATTATTGTAAAGTCAGAGCAACCTACCTTATAGAAAATGAATGCCAATATCAGGATTGCACTATTTTTACACCAAGTTTTTATGAAAGTATGATAAATATATTACGAAGTGTTATTAAGATGACCTCTTATCCCCAGATAAGAACGAAAGTGGTATATGAACATTTAATGAAAAACAGTGAATATGTTCCAAATATTGAAAAATTGTATCCACTATTCAACTGGAAACTAATTTGGGAACATGTAAATAATAAGTATATAGAAAATAAAAGTAGAGAAATTTTGTTTAAGTATGTTCATGAAATTTTAAGTACAAATGATAGGCTAGTTATGATGAAAATAAAAGATGTTAAGGAATGCGGTTGTGGATACATAGAAACTAACATGCATTTGGTATATTTCTGTCCTTTGGTTAAGAATTTGTTGTCCTGGGTATTTGAATTGCTTAGAAAATGTTGTAAATTGAAAACTAATAACAGGTTAAGGATTATAAAACTAGATTTTGAAGCAAATTCAAACAGAGATGAAAATACAGCAATGGTAATAATAACAGATTTTATTTCAAGTATCTGGATGGCAAGACAATTGGGAATAAGTGCTGAACAGCAAATTATTAAGTGTATAAAGAATAGACTATTAAATACATTTAATGTAAATATTATTGGATATAAGAATCGTGTTAAAAATATTTTCACAAATCAATATGTTTCTAACTTGAAAACATATTTAGAAAAATAATAAAATAAAAATGTAATCTTACCATATAATAGATGTTATAATGTATATATAAAAATGTAAAATATAATTTGTTAAGGAATATTTCTTTATAAAAGGAAAAAATGTATGTTAAGAAAATGTAATTGTATTTTCATAATAAAAGATAAAAAAAAAAATCATAACAATGAAGGCAATGCATACGTAAACCTAATGTTACCAAACTTACCAACTTACTAAACTCGTAGAGGTTCAGGCCGCAGAATCAAGTGTGCTTGTGGCGTGTCTGATTCAGACTGAACGTTAAACTTTAAAGAGGAGTGGTTTAATGGGAAAAGTGACGAGGTGGAGTACTGAACCCTTATCAACAAAATGACTGGGACTCCTGCCTTTAAGTAGATGGGACCCGAAGTCTCGAAGGGAACCGGCTCAAACCAGAGTAAACCTACGGTCGAAAAAATGTGCGGAAGAAGCTTCTAGGCCTTTTCTTGTCCAAGCAAACGGCATTCTTTCAGGTATGATCTCAATCTCAGTACTAAACCCGTAGACAGAGTAACCTGGAGTATGTCACACCAGAAAGAAAATTAAATCTTAAGATTTAATTTATTTTCATAGTTTGAATATAAATGGAGGACTAGGCCTAATCTTATGTAATAGAGAGTGAATGTCTGAAAAACTTTTGTTCTTTAAATTGTACCCTAAAAATATACGGGCTGCCAAAGCAAGATCCCCTCTTGCAATCTTACCGCATCAGTACCCTAACATGCCAGTGCTAAAGTAATGTTTATTAAGCTTTGTCATTTCTTATGGGACGTCTGCCACCAGTGACATTCAAGTTTGCGTTAACTTAATTTTTAATGAGAATCAATATTGGTTCTAGAGGTTCTATTTTGTTTTAGTGGCACGTGGTTTCTCAATGATTGAAATATTCATTGTTTCCCAACCCCTTTCAAAACAATATAAAAAAAGAAAATTACACAATTTAGAATATATGCCACATGCACATCATTTCATAATTTGTAAAGCTTCGAAACTTAAGCCTGCCTGACACTTGCTCGCATTTTTGCCACGCACTGAAAGTGGCACGCACTGGATTTTTCCCGCACTGTTCACGACCAGTTCACGACACGTTCACGCATAGTTCATGACAAGTTCATGCCACGTTCACGCCATGGCACGAATTGGCACGCCTAGTTCACGACAAGTTCATGACACGTTCACTCACCTTTCCGCATCATTCCGGATCGTTCACGCATCGTTCACGCCAGTTCACGAATTGGCCAATCCATATAAAAACGGAGCTTCTCCAACCCGAGGACAGTCTTGGATTGGCTTCGGAGAAGACAACAATGCTTTCTGTCAGAGACACCATTGCATTGAGGAGAAGATACCTATACCTGGCAGCTGCTGTAGCATTTGTTGGAGTGCATCAGAAAAGGCTGGCAAAGGAAAAAGAGAAACAAAAAAACAAGAAAGCATTTGATTTACATATAAATAGCAGACATAAAATATGTACAAGTATTAAGAAAGCATTTTATTTTAACATTAAGAGCAGCAAACGTGAAAAGTTTTTAGGCTGTTGATTTTAAGGTAATAGAGAAAAAAGTGTGTTGAAATAAGAAATCATTTTATTTTCACATTAAAATAGCAAACAGAAAAAAATTTGTTTTGCTCTTCATTTTAAGGTAATAAAGAAGAATGAGTATGTTGATGAAATAAAACATAATTTTATTTTTACATTCAAACAGCATACTTAAAAATTTCTTGGGTTTATTTTTCAGTTCATTTTTATTTAAAACAAAAGTTTTGGCTCTTGATTGGTAAGAGAGGAAAATAAGTGTGTGCATGAAATAAGACATCATTTTATTTTTACATTCAAACAGCAAATATAAACAATTATTAGGTTTATATTTTTCTTTCCTTTTCATTAATTTTTTCGTTTCCTTTTTGTCTCGTCATTATAAAGTTGTAGAAATAGTTTGAAATAAGTTATCATTTTTTTTCACATTAAAACAGCAGATATAAAAATTTATTAGGTTTATTTTTCTTTCCTTTTCATTATTTTTTTTTTGTTTCCTTTTTGTTTCTCTTCATTATAAAGTTATAGAAATAGTTTGAAATAAGATATCATTTTTTTTCACATTAAAACAGCAAATATGAAAATCTATTAGGTTTATTTTTCTTTCCTTTTCATTAATTTTTTCGTTTCCTTTTTGTTTCTCTTCATTATAAAGTTATAGAAATAGTTTGAAATAAGATATATTTTTTTTTCACATTAAAACAGCAAGTATAAAAATTTATTAGGTTTATTTTTCTTTCCTTTTCATTAGTTTTTTCGTTTCCTTTTTGTTTCTCTTCATTATAAAGTTATAGAAATAGTTTGAAATAAGATATATTTTTTTTCACATTAAAACAGCAAGTATAAAAATTTATTAGGTTTATTTTTCTTTCCTTTTCATTAGTTTTTTCGTTTCCTTTTTGTTTCTCTTCATTATAAAGTTCACGCCACTTCCCGCATCGTTCACTCCAGTTCACGCATCGTTCACTCCAGTTCACGCCAGTTCGCGCATCGTTCACGACTATTTTTGGCGTGCCAATGCGTGCCACAAACTTTGAACATTTCAAAGTTTTGGGCACGCATGGCACGCATGCCATGCATTGTTCCCGCACTGTTCACGACAATTTCACGACTTGTTCACGCGAGTTCGCGCATCAATGCGTGCCGTGCGTGCCACGAATGCGTGCAAGTGTCAGGTACCCTTTTTTTACTCTCAAAATTTTGATGTTGTTCTTAACAGTTTTAGTCAACAAACTTAAAGAAACAGGTTCGTTAGTAATATATATATATATATATATATATATATATATATATATATATATATATATATATATATATATATATATATATTTTTAATCAAAGAACTGGCAGATTCGAACATTTAAAATAAACTGAACTCCAACGTAATTTCGATGTCCGGATAGGCCTACACTGTTTGAATATAAAACGTACCTGGATTATACGGCGTCTTTTAAGAGTTTATTTCGAAATAACCTAGTTCTTTATAAGTAACATTACACATGAAACCAAATGGGTCACGTAACATCTTAATTTTCTTTCTTTTAGTGTGTACACTTTCTTCCTCCAATATTTAGTAATCAAACATTCAGCTTTTATACGGATGGCGTCTAGATATTTCACTCCATTTCATATCATGGGTTGACATTTTCAAAATGTAAATAGACAGATTCGAGATTAGAATAAGCAGTTTGTCTCATAATTCAAGTAACCCAATTTTTATTTTCTGTTTTTTTTTTTTTTTTTTTTTTCAGAATATTGGTATTTATACGAGGTGAAATTTTACCCTATGTCTAAGGCTGTTACGGAAAAAATGAGTGAGACTGTTGCTGCTGAAGTCTCGCACAACAAAGAAAGTGAGGATGATGCAAATAAGGTATGGATATAAATGTATCGTTTCTCAGTTAAAGGATAATTTCCAACATTGTTTCATAGAAAATTATTAATATTATTATTAATCGTTGTTGTTGTTGTTGTTGTTGTTGTTGTTGTTGTTGTTGTTGTTGTTATTATTATTAGACTTATAAAATGCCAGAGAAGCAATGGCCAATTAAGATAAAATATATTAAGAAGAGTAACAGTGAAATAGATCTCAATATATAAACTACAAAAATGTTAAAGAAAAAAAAATTAGGAAGAGAAATAAGATGGAGTAGTGTATCCGAATGTACCCTTAAGCAAGAGAACTAACCCAAAAACAGTGTAAGTCCATGGTATGTCACTACCCAAGACTTGAGAACAAAGGTTTGATTTTCGAGTATCCTTCTAGAAGAGCTGCTTACCATAGCTACCCTTACCAAGAAGAAAGTAGCCACTGAACAATGACAGTGTATTAGTCAACCCCTTGAGCGGAGAATTGTTTGGTAATCTTAGAGGTGTCAAGTGTGAGGACGGAGGAGAATGTGGAAAGAATAGGAAAGACTATTTGGTTTATGTGTAGGCAAAGAAAAACTGAGCTGTAACCATAGAGGGGGTTATCCAATGTAGTGTTGTCTGACCAGCCAAAGGACTAAATGACTCTCTAGCAGTGGTATCTCAACGGATGGATGGTGCCTAGGGTAACCTATTGCTGTAGTTACACGAATAACTAGTTATAATTATCAAGCTAAAAGTCAAGATCTACAGCACAGTGATAAGACCAGTGTTAATGGAAGCATCGGAAACGTGGCTTAAGGTGAAGAGGAAGCAGACATACGAATGTTTGATTTGAAAATGATGAAATAAGAATTTTACAAGTTTCTTGGACCATGAACTCAGCCCTTTGGGTTTTCTTATTCATACTCACTAATTGTTTCTTTTCTTTGAGTATCATTCTCGAAATGATTTATTCTCCTTAACTATGCTTACTGGCCTCTTCTTCACTTTTGCATAAAACTCTTTTGTTTTAACTTAACCTTTTTAGAGTTCTCTTGCTAGAGGGTAAACTCGGACACACTATTCTATCTAATTTCTCTTCCTCTTGTTTTGTTGAAGTTTGTATAGTCAATACAGGAATCATTTAGTTTAATGATGTTACTGTTCTTAAAATATTTTGTTCCTTGTTTCCTTTCCTCACTGAGCTATTTTCCCTGCTGGTCTCCCCCGGTTTATAGCATCCTGCTTTTCCAACTAGGGTTGTAGCTTAGCAAATAATAATAATAATAATAATAATAATAATAATAATAATAATAATAATAATAATAATAATAATAATAATAATAATAATGTATTATTGTAGTGTATTACTGGGTAATGTAACCTAGTTAGCTTATGAATGTTACATTTTCTTTTTCTGCTGAAGCTATTCACTTTGTCTATCAATGTGTTGCATAGCTTAGGACCAATTATAGTTACTTCCTCAATCTCAATGCTATCGGGCTGTTCCCTCGGGGCAGTTAACGGCTGCTATGCCTTTTTTCGTTCAATTTCTCCACTACTAATGCTTTATTTTCATTCTGTCACTTTCCCCATTTCTTTTGACGTAGTAGTTAACCAAGTAGCAACGAACCCCATTGTTTAGTTGGCTTAACCTTTAGAACGCATCACGTTTATCTGTCTCCAAGGTTGGATCCCTGGTTTTGCGAAACAAATATTTTCTTTCACAAATAAATAGTTGTGATCGAGGTTGGTTTCTAAAATATCAGCTGTGTTTGTGTGTGTGTGTGTGTGTGTGTGTGTATGTGTGTGTGTGTGGGAGAGAGAGAGAGAGAGAGAGAGAGAGAGAGAGAGAGAGAGAGAGAGAGAGAGAGAGAGAATATCAGCTGTGTTTGTGTGGAGAGAGAGAGAGAGAGAGAGAGATTTTCAGGTTAATTGTAGTATGATACTTGACGCTGTTTCGTGGTTCATTTATATAATGATCACCTTGCAAAGTTGCCAACCGGTCTGTTTCTACATCTTTTTTCACTTCCACATTGAAAATGATGTAATGCTCTGAAATTTGATAAACGAAAGAATCTTTTTTCCTATTGTAGTTTTTCCAAACTTTCGTTTGCCCCTGCAAGTCATGTTAGCATTTGTCATGAAAAGTATGATAGCAGTTGACTTGAAAATGTGTTATCAATTGTCATGGAAATCATGTTAACATCTGACACGAAAAAAAGAAAAATACCATTTGTCACGGAAAGCATGTTAGCATTGGATGCGAAAAAATAACATGTTAGCATTTGGTGTGAAAAAAATATGATAGCATTTGATATGTAAAGCATTTTATCATTTGTCACAGAAAGCATGTCAGCATCTGACGCAATAAAAGTAAATTTTCATAATAAAGCATGATAGCATCTGACGCGAAAAACGCGTCACTATTTGTCACGAAAAGCATGATAATATCTGCCAGGAAAACATATTAATATTTGTCACGAAAGGCATTATCGTGCATAACGTAAATTCATGAAAAACATGCTAACATTTGACACGCGACTTCCACACGTTAGCATGCTAAGAATGTTCAAACTCATCAGTAACACCACTATAAGATTTTATGAAACCAAGCTACAATCACTCTTGTGGTATAGTTCATCTTACATTTGTCTGTCTCTTATTACCTATTACCTAATCTCTCTCTCTCTCTCTCTCTCTCTCTCTCTCTCTCTCTCTCTCTCTCTCTCTCTCTCTCTCTCTCGCACGTAGGCTTACAGTTTATGATATAATCGTTATCTATTAAAGGTCCTGTGAAGTGTGATTCGGGGTAACAATAGACAAAAGTGTGTCAGGTTTAAATTTTCTTGGCTCTTTAATGTTTAAATGTGGAAAAATCAGTAATGTGTCATGAATAGAGAGAGAGAGAGAGAGAGAGAGAGAGAGAGAGAGAGAGAGAGAGAGAGAGAGAGAGAGAGAGAGAGAGAGGTGAAGAATATTAGGGTGTGATTACTCTCCCGTTTCTTTGACTTCCCAATTTTTTCTTTAAATGGAATAATAGAAGTTATATGATTTGTAACGCTCGGAGAAGAAAGACTTACGGCCACATATTGCGAGTAATAAGGAATACGCGTGCCAAAGCAGAAGAGAAATATTTAAAAAATCTCAAGAATGTAAGAATGTATCTTGATTTACTTCGACTATTGAATATACACTTAAGCTGAACCGGATCTTTTCGGTTGTCGATGAAGATCCAGTGCCCACCTAATTCCACATACTGTCCTAAGTTGGAGGTTGGTGAGTTAGCACAAGAAGTAGGCCTATAGATGAAAATATAGTTCATTACTGTGCGATAAATAGTATTCTATAGCGGTTCTGAAGATTTTCTTCTACAGTACCCACAAACTTTATTTTGCGAGTAAGCAGTTACGAACCAAGACTGAAGCAAGATCCAATATAAGGTAAAGAACGCCAGTAATAAGATTTTGGGGTTTACCTTCGTGAAATAATTGTTACGATAGTTTGCATTATTGATTCGTTTATTTAGATTGTTATACCTGACATTTTTGCCATGAAAAGCGGACGTCGAACTAGGACTGAAGCAAGATCCAATGTAAGTTAAAGAACGCTAGTAATAATATTTTATTTGAGTTTGCTTTGTAGATATCATTATTAGAATAATTTGCATTATAGATTCGTTCGTTTTAGATTGTTCTATCTTTCATTTTTTTTTGCAATGAAAACCAGACGTCAAACTAGGACAGAAGGAAGATCCAATATCAGGTAAGAATGCCAGTAATAAGAGTTTATACGAGGCTGCGTTCATAATACTAATATTACGATAATTTGCAAATATAGATTCGTTGTTTCGGTCTGTTTAGATGGTTCTAACTCACATTTCTGCAATAAAAAGCGGTTAGATTATAGATTTGATCGTTCGTTTCTTTTACATTGTTTTTCCATACATTTGTTTGCAATAAAAAGGAGATCTAGTCATAATAAATACTAATACCGAACGTCAAACTTATCGTTGTCTATTTATAAAGTTACTGAACGTCGCCTCGCTCTTCCCAGCTGTTGAACTGTGGAATTTAGGACCTTCACCTTCAGTGAAGATGTAAATGTTTACCTTTGGTGAAGGAAATTGCCACCACGAAAGGCAATATGAAAGTATTCCTGGCCTGTGCATATACTAAACGGGAATTTTGACACATGACCTAAAAGGTAGGATAACAGGCAATGCTAGTTAAGGCACTAGATAGACTTGTAGTTTCTTAACTACAAGAGAAAAGTCAATTGTTGATTTCTTGAGCTCACCTTAGCATACCTTAGCGTAGGATAGAAATGTCTTTTTTTGTAGTTTAATTCTTTTTTGTAGTTTGATGTCCTCCCGACATATCACGTAAAAACTCGTAATTGAACTTATATTAGTAAGATCAATGTATTTCCATTTTAACAATACGAACCCAATAGATAGTTACCTTATTGATATAAGAGTATTCGTTTGTATTTTGGGACATGTGACACTAAAACCATTTTTTATGCCATTGGTCAAGATAAGATTGTGTAAATTATAATAGCTAAAGAGATTTATGGTGTAGAATGTACAGTAGTTTGTTAGGACAACCGCTATCTTTCTTATTACATGTTAGATCGTTTTTCTTTATGGCAAAAATGTTCATTATTATGATCTGATATACCATAATGTGAAGTAATTTTATCATTTTACCTTTATGATTTACTGGGGTGTATGTATGATAGCGGCCACCTGTATGTATTATTGTCTCACTTAGGTTAATGTCTAAGGGAAGTCGCAGGGGGCGTTAGCGCCCCCCCCCCCTCAGTTAAGTAGGTAAGGACATGGCTTGTAAGTTAGGTTAGGGGGGAAAGTTTAGGGTAGTTGATGTCCATATTTGATGAACGCGTGAGGAACTGGCCACTGATATACAAAGTCTCTTATTTACCTTTACCACGGCAATATTTTCTGAGTTCAGGGCCGTCCGCACACAAGTCACGGGCAGCTCCTGCTTAGTTTCACAATTTCCCGATAGATAGAGCCCATATCGGGATTAGGTAAATTAAGGTTAGTTTGTTGTCCCTTTCTATTGCTGTTGCATCCTTTTCATCTCCTCCTACGCCTATTGACGCAAAAGGCCTCGGTTAGATTTTGCCAGTCGTCTCTATCTTGAGCTTTTAAATCAATACTTCGCCATACATCATCTCCTACTTTACGCTTCATAGTCCTCAGCCATGTAGGCCTGGGTCTTCCAACTCTTCTAGTGCCTTGTGGAGCCCAGTTGAAACTTTGGTGAACTAATCTCTCTTGGGGAGTGCGAAGAGCATGCACAAACCATGTCCAGCTACCCCTCACCATGATCTCATTCACATTTGGCACTCGAGTAATCTCACTTATAGTTTTAATTTTAATCCTGCCCTGCCATTTACTTCCAATATTCTTCTGAGGGCTTTGTTCTCAAATCTAATCTGTTGGATATTGTTTCATTGTCATACTATGACTCATGTCCATACAGTAACACAGATCTCACTAAACTGACATATAACCTGATTATTACATGTAATTTCAGGCGATTTGATTTCCAAATTTTACTTGACCTTGCCGTTTTCTGAATTGCTTTTTTTCAAACTTTCATTTGGGAAATAATGTCATCTCCTAATCCTCGTGAGGCTGTGATTATAGATTTTTATAAGCCTATTGTAAGAATAAATTTCTTTTTTTCTTATTTAGACAAATATATTCCATACATATTTAAGTGTATCTTACCTTTAGAAGCTTGTTAAATAATCAAGTGGTTCTTTAGCACATTCTGAAAGTGTTAATGCTGATAAGATAAGAAAGTGATAGATTGATAAGGGTTTCCTTTCCTGCTCTCTTTTGCCAAAAGTATGGATCCTTGTCCCTATAGAAAAATTGAATTTGGATCAGTGTTAGTTTGTGTTTATACTTATATATGGTTATTAAGCTTAATGTAAGTAGCTCTCTCCAAGTTTAGTATTTTCTTTGTATATATTTGATTCCTTGTACACATTAAAACAGTGGTTAAAAATTTCCTGAAGGAGCTATTATCTGCCACTGATAAGGATACTTCATGTACATACACATTAAGGAGATGACTAGTGATCATATATGTATGGGATGGTTAGAAGAAAATGTTATGGGGTAGTTTGAAATAACAAATATTATTAATACTGTATTTAATTTAGTTCTGTTCCTGTGAAAAATACAAACCTTCCTCTTTTTACTTTGGAGGAGTATTATTTTGGCAAAGCTGAAACCAGCCAATAAGCTTTTTTTGTCAAAGTTTACTACCCACTGCTAGTTAGCAGGGTGGGGGGCCGTGTAGGTTAACACTCCCGCTCACACCAGCACTATCGACTAACCGTTACTTTTTATTTCGGTTCGGTAGAGTAAAGACATAGTCATTTTCTCCCGCCAAATTTTTTTCTAACTGGTTAAAAATAACTGGCCTAATGCTTAATAGAATGTCCCTTTCTTTTGAGCTTACTTGGAGTGACTTGTTGGGCAATCCTTCGGGGTACTGTAAACCCAGAAATGAGCTTTGGCTTCGTTTCGCAGGCAACACTTGATGTTGACCTTCATTTTGATGAGGCAGAACCTTAGCTCCTTGACGGAAAGCAGAGAGTACTGCCCGAAGGTTCGCCTCCTGGTATTGGATAATTTTCCCTTTCGAGAGAAAGTAAACCTCCCCCAAGTGTTGAGCAACTTTTCCCTTCTGAGAAGTTTTACACAAGTACAGGTGTTCATTAAAACTCTATGAAAGGACGAAACAAACTCCTTTGGTGCATGCGCTCTCATCAAGACAAAACCTCAGGGTTATTGCCACAAATACGGTTTGCTACCGGTGGCTGGAGTCAGCCGCATGCATCAGTTTTCCCCTGGACACAACAAGTTCTCGTTAGACGCCAGGTTTCGGGAAATATAATCCTTCTGTGTTATTTTCTTGGGCTTTGTTGCCCGACAGACTGGAGAGCTCTTCGGAGCACTCACACAATGGGCTTGTTATACTGTATAGAGTATACCCTTACAAGGTTATTATTTCAAACCTTTAGTTCCAAGGGAACAGTAGTAGATTCTACTTACGTTTACTAACGATAGTAAGCCCCTCCCACAAGGCAGCCAGACAAACGTTGTCAGCTTCTCATTACATTTATGAACGTTAACAAGCCTGCTCACAAGGCAGTCAGACAAACATTGTCAGCTTCTAGTTACATTTATGAACATTAGCAAGCCCTGCCCACAAGGCCAGCATGCAAACCGATGGGAGTATAATTGCTACTCTAGTTGTATGTTTTGTTTTTGTAGGCGCATGCACTCGCATCTTAAAAAGTACCACAGCTAGTCAATGATCAAATTTCTGGGGCAATAATGCTGCGATTCATCGCACATACTTTATTCCCGCAAGCGGGCTCAGACTTGCTGTCAAACGTTTACCCGGAGGCAAAGAGGTTACGCATGCGCAACCACAGACGGACATGCGCATTTGCGAGCAAGCGATCTTTCTGCCGAGAGGGACTATAGACCATGTTACTATTAGAACTCCGTTCTGATAAATCATTAGTGTTGGTGGCTATATTCTTTATGGGAAACCAGGTTATGGATTACTTTCGTCCTTCCCTTAACTAGACATACTGGATATGCGGTCCTACTGTCATCCCAGGCAGTTCATTCCTAACTTCTGATTGGAGGTCTTTGTTTTTAAGAAATGCTGAGACCAATCACTTCACATAAGCAAATCTGTTTCCTGGAAGGTAACTTTCAAAACTTATACCAGTTTTGCCGATCGGAGACGAAGAAATACAAACGTTTTCGTTGTTCATAGGAAGGATGAGATCGTAGTTACGAACGTTTGTCAACGTTCTTCAACAGTTCTGGACACAACTAATAATTCAGGCTACACCCGTGTGTTTGTCCTCCTCCCAGGTCTGTGTTACTGGTCCGTAGATGAACTTATGGTGCAATCATTACTTGTCCAACAATAGATTGAAGATACGTCTCAGTCTTACCTTTTAGAAGTAGTTGTGTGCGATCGGTCGTTACCGACCAGTCTCTTGCCTTAAAGCGATTGCTAAGGACATTCACTGTTATAGCATCTTCCTATAAGGAGTGCTGGCTACCCTGGTTTACCGATTGGTAACATACTCGGCTAACTCCAATTGGATTGATGGCTGTTGCAAGACAAGATTCTCCCCCCCCCTTCATAGCAGGTACGTGCAACTGGTTGCACGTCTTGACATCAACTTGAGATGTTACTTACTATGCAATCTCTAGACCCCTTGGAAGGAACCGAGGAAAATTGTCTTTTTGCTTGAAGGTCAAGGTCGTTTGTTCCACTCAATGAAACTTGCTAGTCCTTTTGGGGCAGGGCAAAAGGCACAGTCTTGGGGTATTGCTGACCACCCTACTGGGTATTGGTTGACAAGGTAGTCCAAAGCCCTTCTCATTTTCCGATGATGTGGGTGGGAGGAATTTTTTCCTCATGGGTAAGATGTGTTATATCCTGTCTCCTGCAGCCTTAATAGCCTTTTATGAACGAATGCCTCTTCCTGTAAGAGCGCATCATGCTACCCAGGCTGCTGCAAGAGGCAAATCGTACCAAAATACTCCGGTCCACCCTACTCGAGCATGAATTATTGAACACACGCTAGTTTTGCGAGGAAATCTTGTGCAGTGTTGCGCACCTATTCACTGAGGACACAGTCCTTGCAATCGCACACAGGTAGAAATTACAGTACTAGTAAACACTGAGAAAGGCTTGCTTTTCCAGATCTCACCTCGCAAGCACATGCTCCCAGTAGGACGAACTGGAAGAGGTGCGCAAACCGCCTGCACCTTGCCAACGCTCACCTTGCAAAGAGGAATTACAGATAGCTTCCCCTTCACAGACTGACCATCCTTAGACTGTTCCACCCTTGGTCAAGACCACACTAGGCAAGGTCATTTCCGTCAGGGGATCAAGTACCGGCAGAGCTTTCTCTTGAGAGGAAAATTACTAGCACCAGTGGCAAAACGGCGGGAGCATCTAACATCTCTCGAGAACTTAGTGCCCCTCGGCTGTCTCTACATACGGTCTCTACAGTGACAGCTGATGACCTTCTGGTCTCAGCACATAGACCCACCGAGTACCCTAGTACCAGTGGGACCCGAACAGAAGAGAGACCTGACTTGGTGGATGTTAGACACCAACCTCCTCAGAGGAGCAGATCTTCTCTCTCCTCCCATGGATTTGTTGCTCTTCACAGATGCATTAAAAGAAGGGGGTTGCTCATCATTTACACCTGACGGCATCCAGACTTTGGTCCGAAATTGAAAGGCGGTACCAGATAACCTAGAAATGAGGGCAGCATACCTGACCCTCAAGTACTTCCATCAGCTCTTTTCAAGGGATTACATAGTGTCAACACTACAGTAGTGTTCCATTTAAACAAACAAGGGAATACCTTTTCACAGCACCTATGCCTGCTAGCTGTAAAAATCCTCAGGTAGACAGAAGAAAATTTGGTAGCCTTAACAGCCTGCTTCATCCCGGGCAAGAAGAACATGCTGGTGGGCAATATCAGCAGGTGGTCTCAGATAGGTGGCTCCAAATGGACAATTGACCTGGCCGCAACATCCCTTAACCGGAACTTCTGGTGCACTGCTCACCAGTACTGGAGCCACAAGCATTCGGGCAGGATGCTTTTCAACACCTGTGGGACAAGATTGACATCTATGAGTTCTCCTCCAGCTTAGTAAGGAGGCTATTGAACAGAGTAAGGGCATCGCAAAATCTGGCAATGATCCTCAGAGCTCTGCTGTGGTAACCTGCAGAATGGTTTCCAGACATTCTGCATCAGCTCACAGAGGCACCAAGGGAGCTCCCTCCACTTCCTGAGGTACTCAGACAACCACACATGAAGATTTTCCATCAAGCAATACCATCACCATGTCTTCACACCTGGAGGCTATCTAGCAACTATTTGCAAAGAGAGATTTTTTGAAGTCAGTTGCCAGGTGCATGGCAAGATACCTCCTGGAATAGTCGTCTGCAGTGTATCAGAAGAAGTGGTCCTTTTTTGTGGTGGGTGTCTTTGACGGTGTGTCTCCCCACTCAGTGCCTGTATTCCAGCATTAGTGGAGTTTTTACCGTACCTGAGAGAGGAAAACTCTCTGTGTCAGTGGAGAAAGGCTTTCATTCAACTTTGAACATTACCTTTGAACTGAATCAAGTTAACATTTCCTCCTCGATGGAATTGTCACTCCTCATAAGGAAATGCGAGTGTTCCTGCCCTCAGTCGGAAGTTAGGCCACCTCCTTGGAATGTCGTCAGGGTTTTACGGTCACAGAAAAAAAGCCCCTTATGAGCCTTTACGCCAAGCCTTGAATAAGGATTTGACTTTAAAGACGGTTTTCTTTTGGCCCTGACTTCTGAAGGTAGAGTCAGCGAGCTACATGATCTTTCATACGACATTGCCCATTCATGGGGATGGGTGGTAGGTCACCCTTGGTTTTGTCTTTGAGTTCGTTGCAAAGACTCAAATTCCGTTCTTAGTGAATCTAAGATTTGGTCCCTTTCGGATTGGGAGTCTCCGATCAGTAACAGATGGTACTGATCAACTGTTGCTATGCCCCGTAAAGACTATGAGGTTACATCTCATAAGGATGAGAAGAGCTCGTCCCCAGATCAACAAAATGTTCGTCAGCATGGGGAAGACCAAGAGGAGAATCACGAAGAACTTTTATCTCCTCTTGGATCAGGCGAGTAATAGAAAGGGCACGGCCCTCAGACACCTCGGTGTCAGGTAGACATCCTTGTGCCCAGAATGTCAGGGGAGTAAATACTTCTCTGGCATTCTGAAAGAATTTTTCTGTTCAGCAGGTACTTCAAACAGACAGGTAGAAACATCAAACAACGTTCACCTCCTGCTACCTGCAAGACATAACCCACAGGAGCCTAGACACATTCTCAATAGGTCCTGTGGTGACTGCTTATAACGTGATTTAAACACCTCAGCTCCCTTTTGGGACAAGTATCTTAGGTTCAAGGGCGGAGGTTATTCGCTAAATAAGTCTTTAGGATGAATGTGGCAGTGACAGGCCACTTTCCGCATCATCTTCCCCTCTCTTGGGGTGCAGCATTCGGGAACTCTGCACAGCTGACCTCGTTCTTCTGTGGGTTAGTATTATGCTCTTTGGACAACCGCATATACATGCATATATGTGTTATGCCCCCGTCCTCCTGTCAGGGGGGAGTTTGGAAGAAATATCCATTATTAGAGGGCATGGCCCAAATATCTACAATGTATGTTCCAACAGATTAATCCCTTAATCTCCAGCAATGATTACCCAGGCCGTTATCCTACGAGGATAACGTGGTGCAGAATCCCTCAAGGTATCCCTATACAGAGGCCATCATGGGACAGTTACCAGCCAGTTGGTTTTGGACTTTCACCCACCTAAAGGTGGGCCTCCACACTAAAGAGCGGAAGGTTACCACGGCAATATTTTCTGAGTTCAGGGCCGTCCGCACACAAGTCACGGGCAGCTCCTGCTTAGTTTCACAATTTCCCGATAGATAGAGCCCATATCGGGATTAGGTAAATTAAGGTTAGTTTGTTGTCCCTTTCTATTGCTGTTGCATCCTTTTCATCTCCTCCTACGCCTATTGACGCAAAAGGCCTCGGTTAGATTTTGCCAGTCGTCTCTATCTTGTGCTTTTAAATCAATACTTCGCCATACATCATCTCCTACTTTACGCTTCATAGTCCTCAGCCATGTAGGCCTGGGTCTTCCAACTCTTCTAGTGCCTTGTGGAGCCCAGTTGAAACTTTGGTGAACTAATCTCTCTTGGGGAGTGCGAAGAGCATGCACAAACCATGTCCAGCTACCCCTCACCATGATCTCATTCACATTTGGCACTCGAGTAATCTCACTTATAGTTTTAATTTTAATCCTGCCCTGCCATTTACTTCCAATATTCTTCTGAGGGCTTTGTTCTCAAATCTAATCTGTTGGATATTGTTTCATTGTCATACTATGACTCATGTCCATACAGTAACACAGATCTCACTAAACTGACATATAACCTGATTATTACATGTAATTTCAGGCGATTTGATTTCCAAATTTTACTTGACCTTGCCGTTTTCTGAATTGCTTTTTTTCAAACTTTCATTTGGGAAATAATGTCATCTCCTAATCCTCGTGAGGCTGTGATTATAGATTTTTATAAGCCTATTGTAAGAATAAATTTCTTTTTTTCTTATTTAGACAAATATATTCCATACATATTTAAGTGTATCTTACCTTTAGAAGCTTGTTAAATAATCAAGTGGTTCTTTAGCACATTCTGAAAGTGTTAATGCTGATAAGATAAGAAAGTGATAGATTGATAAGGGTTTCCTTTCCTGCTCTCTTTTGCCAAAAGTATGGATCCTTGTCCCTATAGAAAAATTGAATTTGGATCAGTGTTAGTTTGTGTTTATACTTATATATGGTTATTAAGCTTAATGTAAGTAGCTCTCTCCAAGTTTAGTATTTTCTTTGTATATATTTGATTCCTTGTACACATTAAAACAGTGGTTAAAAATTTCCTGAAGGAGCTATTATCTGCCACTGATAAGGATACTTCATGTACATACACATTAAGGAGATGACTAGTGATCATATATGTATGGGATGGTTAGAAGAAAATGTTATGGGGTAGTTTGAAATAACAAATATTATTAATACTGTATTTAATTTAGTTCTGTTCCTGTGAAAAATACAAACCTTCCTCTTTTTACTTTGGAGGAGTATTATTTTGGAAAAGCTGAAACCAGCCAATAAGCTTTTTTTGTCAAAGTTTACTACCCACTGCTAGTTAGCAGGGTGGGGGGCCGTGTAGGTTAACACTCCCGCTCACACCAGCACTATCGACTAACCGTTACTTTTTATTTCGGTTCGGTAGAGTAAAGACATAGTCATTTTCTCCCGCCAAATTTTTTTCTAACTGGTTAAAAATAACTGGCCTAATGCTTAATAGAATGTCCCTTTCTTTTGAGCTTACTCGGAGTGACTTGTTGGGCAATCCTTCGGGGTACTGTAAACCCAGAAATGAGCTTTGGCTTCGTTTCGCAGGCAACACTTGATGTTGACCTTCATTTTGATGAGGCAGAACCTTAGCTCCTTGACGGAAAGCAGAGAGTACTGCCCGAAGGTTCGCCTCCTGGTATTGGATAATTTTCCCTTTCGAGAGAAAGTAAACCTCCCCCAAGTGTTGAGCAACTTTTCCCTTCTGAGAAGTTTTACACAAGTACAGGTGTTCATTAAAACTCTATGAAAGGACGAAACAAACTCCTTTGGTGCATGCGCTCTCATCAAGACAAAACCTCAGGGTTATTGCCACAAATACGGTTTGCTACCGGTGGCTGGAGTCAGCCGCATGCATCAGTTTTCCCCTGGACACAACAAGTTCTCGTTAGACGCCAGGTTTCGGGAAATATAATCCTTCTGTGTTATTTTCTTGGGCTTTGTTGCCCGACAGACTGGAGAGCTCTTCGGAGCACTCACACAATGGGCTTGTTATACTGTATAGAGTATACCCTTACAAGGTTATTATTTCAAACCTTTAGTTCCAAGGGAACAGTAGTAGATTCTACTTACGTTTACTAACGATAGTAAGCCCCTCCCACAAGGCAGCCAGACAAACGTTGTCAGCTTCTCATTACATTTATGAACGTTAACAAGCCTGCTCACAAGGCAGTCAGACAAACATTGTCAGCTTCTAGTTACATTTATGAACATTAGCAAGCCCTGCCCACAAGGCCAGCATGCAAACCGATGGGAGTATAATTGCTACTCTAGTTGTATGTTTTGTTTTTGTAGGCGCATGCACTCGCATCTTAAAAAGTACCACAGCTAGTCAATGATCAAATTTCTGGGGCAATAATGCTGCGATTCATCGCACATACTTTATTCCCGCAAGCGGGCTCAGACTTGCTGTCAAACGTTTACCCGGAGGCAAAGAGGTTACGCATGCGCAACCACAGACGGACATGCGCATTTGCGAGCAAGCGATCTTTCTGCCGAGAGGGACTATAGACCATGTTACTATTAGAACTCCGTTCTGATAAATCATTAGTGTTGGTGGCTATATTCTTTATGGGAAACCAGGTTATGGATTACTTTCGTCCTTCCCTTAACTAGACATACTGGATATGCGGTCCTACTGTCATCCCAGGCAGTTCATTCCTAACTTCTGATTGGAGGTCTTTGTTTTTAAGAAATGCTGAGACCAATCACTTCACATAAGCAAATCTGTTTCCTGGAAGGTAACTTTCAAAACTTATACCAGTTTTGCCGATCGGAGACGAAGAAATACAAACGTTTTCGTTGTTCATAGGAAGGATGAGATCGTAGTTACGAACGTTTGTCAACGTTCTTCAACAGTTCTGGACACAACTAATAATTCAGGCTACACCCGTGTGTTTGTCCTCCTCCCAGGTCTGTGTTACTGGTCCGTAGATGAACTTATGGTGCAATCATTACTTGTCCAACAATAGATTGAAGATACGTCTCAGTCTTACCTTTTAGAAGTAGTTGTGTGCGATCGGTCGTTACCGACCAGTCTCTTGCCTTAAAGCGATTGCTAAGGACATTCACTGTTATAGCATCTTCCTATAAGGAGTGCTGGCTACCCTGGTTTACCGATTGGTAACATACTCGGCTAACTCCAATTGGATTGATGGCTGTTGCAAGACAAGATTCTCCCCCCCCCTTCATAGCAGGTACGTGCAACTGGTTGCACGTCTTGACATCAACTTGAGATGTTACTTACTATGCAATCTCTAGACCCCTTGGAAGGAACCGAGGAAAATTGTCTTTTTGCTTGAAGGTCAAGGTCGTTTGTTCCACTCAATGAAACTTGCTAGTCCTTTTGGGGCAGGGCAAAAGGCACAGTCTTGGGGTATTGCTGACCACCCTACTGGGTATTGGTTGACAAGGTAGTCCAAAGCCCTTCTCATTTTCCGATGATGTGGGTGGGAGGAATTTTTTCCTCATGGGTAAGATGTGTTATATCCTGTCTCCTGCAGCCTTAATAGCCTTTTATGAACGAATGCCTCTTCCTGTAAGAGCGCATCATGCTACCCAGGCTGCTGCAAGAGGCAAATCGTACCAAAATACTCCGGTCCACCCTACTCGAGCATGAATTATTGAACACACGCTAGTTTTGCGAGGAAATCTTGTGCAGTGTTGCGCACCTATTCACTGAGGACACAGTCCTTGCAATCGCACACAGGTAGAAATTACAGTACTAGTAAACACTGAGAAAGGCTTGCTTTTCCAGATCTCACCTCGCAAGCACATGCTCCCAGTAGGACGAACTGGAAGAGGTGCGCAAACCGCCTGCACCTTGCCAACGCTCACCTTGCAAAGAGGAATTACAGATAGCTTCCCCTTCACAGACTGACCATCCTTAGACTGTTCCACCCTTGGTCAAGACCACACTAGGCAAGGTCATTTCCGTCAGGGGATCAAGTACCGGCAGAGCTTTCTCTTGAGAGGAAAATTACTAGCACCAGTGGCAAAACGGCGGGAGCATCTAACATCTCTCGAGAACTTAGTGCCCCTCGGCTGTCTCTACATACGGTCTCTACAGTGACAGCTGATGACCTTCTGGTCTCAGCACATAGACCCACCGAGTACCCTAGTACCAGTGGGACCCGAACAGAAGAGAGACCTGACTTGGTGGATGTTAGACACCAACCTCCTCAGAGGAGCAGATCTTCTCTCTCCTCCCATGGATTTGTTGCTCTTCACAGATGCATTAAAAGAAGGGGGTTGCTCATCATTTACACCTGACGGCATCCAGACTTTGGTCCGAAATTGAAAGGCGGTACCAGATAACCTAGAAATGAGGGCAGCATACCTGACCCTCAAGTACTTCCATCAGCTCTTTTCAAGGGATTACATAGTGTCAACACTACAGTAGTGTTCCATTTAAACAAACAAGGGAATACCTTTTCACAGCACCTATGCCTGCTAGCTGTAAAAATCCTCAGGTAGACAGAAGAAAATTTGGTAGCCTTAACAGCCTGCTTCATCCCGGGCAAGAAGAACATGCTGGTGGGCAATATCAGCAGGTGGTCTCAGATAGGTGGCTCCAAATGGACAATTGACCTGGCCGCAACATCCCTTAACCGGAACTTCTGGTGCACTGCTCACCAGTACTGGAGCCACAAGCATTCGGGCAGGATGCTTTTCAACACCTGTGGGACAAGATTGACATCTATGAGTTCTCCTCCAGCTTAGTAAGGAGGCTATTGAACAGAGTAAGGGCATCGCAAAATCTGGCAATGATCCTCAGAGCTCTGCTGTGGTAACCTGCAGAATGGTTTCCAGACATTCTGCATCAGCTCACAGAGGCACCAAGGGAGCTCCCTCCACTTCCTGAGGTACTCAGACAACCACACATGAAGATTTTCCATCAAGCAATACCATCACCATGTCTTCACACCTGGAGGCTATCTAGCAACTATTTGCAAAGAGAGATTTTTTGAAGTCAGTTGCCAGGTGCATGGCAAGATACCTCCTGGAATAGTCGTCTGCAGTGTATCAGAAGAAGTGGTCCTTTTTTGTGGTGGGTGTCTTTGACGGTGTGTCTCCCCACTCAGTGCCTGTATTCCAGCATTAGTGGAGTTTTTACCGTACCTGAGAGAGGAAAACTCTCTGTGTCAGTGGAGAAAGGCTTTCATTCAACTTTGAACATTACCTTTGAACTGAATCAAGTTAACATTTCCTCCTCGATGGAATTGTCACTCCTCATAAGGAAATGCGAGTGTTCCTGCCCTCAGTCGGAAGTTAGGCCACCTCCTTGGAATGTCGTCAGGGTTTTACGGTCACAGAAAAAAAGCCCCTTATGAGCCTTTACGCCAAGCCTTGAATAAGGATTTGACTTTAAAGACGGTTTTCTTTTGGCCCTGACTTCTGAAGGTAGAGTCAGCGAGCTACATGATCTTTCATACGACATTGCCCATTCATGGGGATGGGTGGTAGGTCACCCTTGGTTTTGTCTTTGAGTTCGTTGCAAAGACTCAAATTCCGTTCTTAGTGAATCTAAGATTTGGTCCCTTTCGGATTGGGAGTCTCCGATCAGTAACAGATGGTACTGATCAACTGTTGCTATGCCCCGTAAAGACTATGAGGTTACATCTCATAAGGATGAGAAGAGCTCGTCCCCAGATCAACAAAATGTTCGTCAGCATGGGGAAGACCAAGAGGAGAATCACGAAGAACTTTTATCTCCTCTTGGATCAGGCGAGTAATAGAAAGGGCACGGCCCTCAGACACCTCGGTGTCAGGTAGACATCCTTGTGCCCAGAATGTCAGGGGAGTAAATACTTCTCTGGCATTCTGAAAGAATTTTTCTGTTCAGCAGGTACTTCAAACAGACAGGTAGAAACATCAAACAACGTTCACCTCCTGCTACCTGCAAGACATAACCCACAGGAGCCTAGACACATTCTCAATAGGTCCTGTGGTGACTGCTTATAACGTGATTTAAACACCTCAGCTCCCTTTTGGGACAAGTATCTTAGGTTCAAGGGCGGAGGTTATTCGCTAAATAAGTCTTTAGGATGAATGTGGCAGTGACAGGCCACTTTCCGCATCATCTTCCCCTCTCTTGGGGTGCAGCATTCGGGAACTCTGCACAGCTGACCTCGTTCTTCTGTGGGTTAGTATTATGCTCTTTGGACAACCGCATATACATGCATATATGTGTTATGCCCCCGTCCTCCTGTCAGGGGGGAGTTTGGAAGAAATATCCATTATTAGAGGGCATGGCCCAAATATCTACAATGTATGTTCCAACAGATTAATCCCTTAATCTCCAGCAATGATTACCCAGGCCGTTATCCTACGAGGATAACGTGGTGCAGAATCCCTCAAGGTATCCCTATACAGAGGCCATCATGGGACAGTTACCAGCCAGTTGGTTTTGGACTTTCACCCACCTAAAGGTGGGCCTCCACACTAAAGAGCGGAAGGTTACCACGGCAATATTTTCTGAGTTCAGGGCCGTCCGCACACAAGTCACGGGCAGCTCCTGCTTAGTTTCACAATTTCCCGATAGATAGAGCCCATATCGGGATTAGGTAAATTAAGGTTAGTTTGTTGTCCCTTTCTATTGCTGTTGCATCCTTTTCATCTCCTCCTACGCCTATTGACGCAAAAGGCCTCGGTTAGATTTTGCCAGTCGTCTCTATCTTGTGCTTTTAAATCAATACTTCGCCATACATCATCTCCTACTTTACGCTTCATAGTCCTCAGCCATGTAGGCCTGGGTCTTCCAACTCTTCTAGTGCCTTGTGGAGCCCAGTTGAAACTTTGGTGAACTAATCTCTCTTGGGGAGTGCGAAGAGCATGCACAAACCATGTCCAGCTACCCCTCACCATGATCTCATTCACATTTGGCACTCGAGTAATCTCACTTATAGTTTTAATTTTAATCCTGCCCTGCCATTTACTTCCAATATTCTTCTGAGGGCTTTGTTCTCAAATCTAATCTGTTGGATATTGTTTCATTGTCATACTATGACTCATGTCCATACAGTAACACAGATCTCACTAAACTGACATATAACCTGATTATTACATGTAATTTCAGGCGATTTGATTTCCAAATTTTACTTGACCTTGCCGTTTTCTGAATTGCTTTTTTTCAAACTTTCATTTGGGAAATAATGTCATCTCCTAATCCTCGTGAGGCTGTGATTATAGATTTTTATAAGCCTATTGTAAGAATAAATTTCTTTTTTTCTTATTTAGACAAATATATTCCATACATATTTAAGTGTATCTTACCTTTAGAAGCTTGTTAAATAATCAAGTGGTTCTTTAGCACATTCTGAAAGTGTTAATGCTGATAAGATAAGAAAGTGATAGATTGATAAGGGTTTCCTTTCCTGCTCTCTTTTGCCAAA
>NC_090733.1:146318471-146328471 GCF_036898095.1 Palaemon carinicauda
ATATATATTTTATATATATATATATAATATATATATATATATATATATATATAAAACATTAATCTAATCAGTCTAAACATCCAACCTTCGGTGTAGGTACCACAGAAAACCAAGAGGAAAGGAATAAAATGAAAAGAAAAAAAAAATAACAAGAGAATGCTTCGTCACGCTTTGCAGTTAACCCTGACATAAAACAAGGACATCAAAGATATTTTTTTCAAAAGACGCTTCTATGATGATAGCTCATCGCGGTCAGGGATAATTGCTGATCGTGGCTTCTCGATTTATGCCAGTCATCATCATCATCATCATCATCTCCTACGATTATTGACGCAGAGGGCCTCGGTTGGATTTCGCCAGTCGCCTTCATTATTATTATTATTATTATTATTATTTTTATTATATCATTATTGTTATTATTATTATTATTATTATTATTTGTTAAGCTACAACCCTAGATGGAAAAGCAGGATGCTGTAAGCCAAAGGTATCCAACAGAAAAAATAGCCCAGTGAGGAAAGGAAATAAGGACAAACTAGAAAAGAAGTTTAAGAACAATAACAACATTAAAATAAATCTTTCATTTATAAACTAAAAAACCTCAAAAAAAAAACAATAGGAAGAGAAACAAGATAGAACAGTGTGCCAGAGTGTACACTCACGCAAGAGAACTCTAACCAAAAAGAGTGGAAGACCATGGTACAGAGGCTATGGCACTACCCAAGACTAGAGAACAATGGTTAAATTCATCAAAGGATAGCCAGTTCCTTGAGATGAGCAGTGCCCATTAACTAAGGTAAGTGACCCCTGCTGGTTCATACTAATTCTAGTAAGATCAACAGCCAGGCATCAGGGGTAAAAGCCGAAGAGATATCTTGCCTAAATACGGAAATTAAGCAAGCAATACAATAATAATGATTTATAATAGTTAAAAAAACAATGAAACAGGAACTAATGAACATTAATGGTTGGATATTACAAATGATAAAAATATAAAGAAAACAGCTGGTTCATAGATAAGAACTTTGAAAAAAAAGAAAAAAAAAAAGAGAAAAATATAGTTGTTAATGGATATGAACTTCTCTAAAAAGAGGAAAAATATAGTAGTTAATGGATATGAACTTCTCTGAAAGAGAAGTAAAAAAAAAAAAAATAAAAAAATAAAAATGAGAAAAAAATTGGTTCACAGATATGAACTTCATTGAACAGAAAATTAAAACTTGTAACAAAATATAATATAGGGGCAAAATCAGCTAGTTCATAGATATGAACTTTGAAAAGGGAAGTAAAAAAAAATGATAAAACACAATATAAAGAATGAATTTCTTTTAAAAAAAGAAGTAAAAAATAAATGACAAAACATAATACAGAGGAGAAAACAGCTGCTTCATAGATATGAACTTCTCTATATATAAAAAAAAAACATT
Source organism: Palaemon carinicauda (assembly GCF_036898095.1). Lineage (NCBI taxonomy): Eukaryota > Metazoa > Arthropoda > Malacostraca > Decapoda > Palaemonidae > Palaemon > Palaemon carinicauda. The sequence goes on from NC_090733.1 coordinate 146,319,899, forward strand.
AAGAACAAATAACGAAAATGAATTACATAAATGAAGACAAACTTTCGCTAACGACAAAATACCTCGGCAATCACTGACCAAAAAAAAATACCTCAGAGAAATCCCTGACAGCTCAAGTGTGATTTATATGGAATTCATCTACAAAAAAAAAAAAAAAAAAAAAAAAAAAAAAAAAAAAAGTGAAAGCCAGATTCTGACAAGTTGAAGAGGAATTACTAGAAGTTATGAACATAAATGAAGAAAATAAACTAATTACGAGTTTATTAAGAGGAATAACTTGCAGTCTGAGACGTTCGGCGTAAAGATATGAACCTCGTAGAATTAAAAAAACTAAAAAAATAATTGCCTTAAATATATAAGAGTCTTCTCATAAAACAGAATAAAAAAAAATTAAAGAATTTCTTGAAAAAATAGCCGTTAATTTCTAAATTATCAAAATTGAAAGTTAAATGTGTTAACATGTTACAAAACCAAGAATATATCTCGTGTATAAGTAAAAACAAATTATATTACATGTGAAATGACTTGATAAATTTTTAGATATGCGCACCACACGCACCCCTCTCACCAGGGTATGACTACTACTACTACTACTACTACTACTACTACTACTACTACTACACACATACATACATACATATATATATATATATATATATATATATATATATATGTATGTATATATATACATATATATGTGTATATATTATATATATGTATATATTTTATATATATATATATATATATATATATATATATATATATATATATATACATACATATACATAATATATACAGTATATACACACACACATATCTATACTTATATATATATATATATATATATATATATATATATATTAGTATATATATATATATATATATATATATATATATTATTATTATATTATTACTTACTAATCTACAACCCTAGTTGGAAAAGCAGTATGCTATAAGCCCAAGGGCTCCAACAGGGAAAATAGCTCAGTGCGGAAAGGAAAAAAGGAAAATAAAATATTCTAAGAAGAGTAACAACAATAAATATCTCCTATATAAACTATAAAAACTTTAACAAAACAAGAGGAAGAGAAATAAGATAGGAGAGTGTGCTCGAGTGTACCCTCAAGCAAGAGAACTCTAACCCAAGACAGTGAAAGGCCATGGTACAGAGGCTATGGCACTACCCAAGACTAGAGAACAGTGGTTTGATTTTGGAGTGTCCTTCTCCTAGAAGAGCTGCTTACCATAGCTAAAGAGTCTCTTCTACCCTTACCAAGAGGAAAGTGGCACTGAACAATTACAGTGCAGTAACCCCTTGGGTGATGAAGAATTGTTTGGTAACTGTGTTGTCAGGTGTATGAGGATTAGAGGAGAATATGTAAAGAATATGCCAGACTATTCAGTGTGTATGTAGGCAAAGGGAAAATGAACCGTAACCAGAGAGGAGGATCCAATGTAGTACTGCCTGGCCAGTCAAAAGACCCCATAACTCTCTAGCGGTAGTATCTCAACGGGTGTATGTGTATGTATGTGCGTGTGGTGTGTGTGTGTGTGACTTTCCAAACACCACAATGAGGAAACATCCTCAAACCTTCATAGTAATCAAAACCTTCCTAGTCCAAACCTCAACTTGACCTCTTAGGAAATTGACCTAGTAATCACCGGAACTCTCAGACAACACAATCAATCACTGAGCGTATTTTCCAAAGGTGAGATTGATTGTCTCAGCCTTGAGAAACAATTTACCCGGTTTACATACTTTCCTACTTTCCTACTTTTTTTTTTTTTTTTTTTTGTTGAACAGCTTGACATACTTCCCTCTTCATAGATTGGATATGACAGATCTATTTTAATATTATTGATGTAAAGATATTTTGTAGTTTTTATTCATTACTTCTCATTTATAGCTTATTTTCTTATTTGCTTTCCCGACTTGGCTATTTTTCTTGTTGGAGCCTTTGGGCTTGTAGCAACCAGCTTTTCCAACTAAGGTTGTAGCTTAGCTAGTAGTAGTAGTAGTAATAATAATAATAATAATAATAATAATAATAATAATAATAATAATAATAATAACAACAACATGGCAGTTACTGGCGGTATGTACAAATGAAAGAAGGAAAATCCGAACTATTAAGAAGCCCAACCACAAGATAAATGCCACTGAGGCAGCTATCAGTTTTAAACAATAATAACAATAATAATAATAATAATAATAATAATAATAATAATAATAATAATAATAATAATAATAATACGCTGCCAGCTGTACAATTATTTCTCTCTTTCCAATTCTCATTGTTCTCTCCAATAAATTACATTATTGCTTTTAACGCTTTAAACTGAATAAGTACGATTTACTATAAATATATGCCTATACACTGGTAAAATGTATTATGTTCTTCAGAATACATCAAGAGTTTACTACAGCAAGTTAAACGAATGTAAAATAAACATGAGATATATATATATAATATATATATATATATATATATATATATATAAATTTTATATATATATATATACATACATATATATAATATATATATATATACTTGACGTTGCTACTGCTTTTAGAATAATTTATTGTTAATTTATTCTCATTATTTATTTCCTTTTTCCTTTCCTCACTGGGCTATTTTACCCTATTGGAGCCCTTGAGCTTATAGCATCTCGCTTTTCCAACTAGGTTTGTAGTTTGGCTAGTAATAATAATAATAATAATAATAATACACACACACACACACATATATATATATATATATATATATATATATATATATATATATATATATAAATTATATATAAATCCCATAGAAACTTGACGGCTATTATGCATCCGAAAGTCTTCGAGATTGAACAGAAAATCTAAATGCCTAGAAGTCTAACCATTGATAATAGTTACGTGAAAACCGATAAATCTGGGAACATATCACATGAAGACATGTGACGCCAAAAAACCATCAACAATCAATCAATAAATGATAGATTTCCACCAGACAGATCATCCTCTTTAAACATAAATAAGAAATGGGCTTTCACATGTTAACACGATAAATTATTATTTCTTATGATGACTCCATCGAGCAACGTTGTGCATGGTGTGCGCTTAAGTTTTTGCCCTCTTCACTACGTACCCTTCGGTCATGACAGGGAATGACAATGAGAAATACATATGCGTTGATAACGATAGCTTGCACTTTTAAGAAATAATTAAAATAACGAGGATATGTTCGATGACTTAAGTTTGCCTATGGTATGCCTATAAATCAGTGACAAAAAATTAATCAATATATGCTATTATATAGTACCCTACTTTCATATTCACACATACGAATAGCGTGCTTTACTTGCTAGTATCTGCAAGTACAGTTGCACACATGAATCCAAGGCACACCTCGCTCCAAAGAATCGCACCGTGTCACACTAAGAGTAATCAAACAAAGTGTAGGGAGAGATAGCCGAGTAGGTAAAACATGGCTAAATAACTCGCCGTGCATTAAGGATGCGGCTAGTCGCACTTCCTTAGAGCGAGGTGTACCAGGAACTCTTGTATCCTACTGTACATCTAATTTCAATATGTGGCTGTCAGATGTAAGTTACTCTAGTACATCATAAGGAAAACCTTGAGGATATGTTCCGAACCTCCTGTTCAAAAGTTTTCCGCAAGGAATTCTTTTCAGTAAACTGTGGAAATAACAGCTGATAAGGAACACTGCTTCAGGTGTTACTTTGAGTACATCAAAGATTAAGTTATTGGATGTAATGATCAGAAGAGCAGCAGCTGGAGGTATTTCTATCATCTGGTTGAAACGAAAGTTAAAAGAGAGAGAAGGTAGTTTCAGTTGTAAGGGAATGGTTCAAATTACAGCTATAATTGTCAGACAAAACAGTTTGATACCAAAGCAGTGAGTGTCTTACAACAAACCTGATGAAAAATTATTACAAGGTAAGTTCATCAGGATACCAAGCTGCCGATTAAAATGAAATTGATGAAATTACAAGTCAGCTCCTGTGGTATTGCAGTGGTGTACTCACTAGCTGACCTAGATGTGTAAGGTATATCTGTACAATGGAAAAGATTGGAAAGTACCCTGAGTTCTGAGGGATTAAAAGTATGGAAGGCTTCTAAAGCTAATGAAATTACAAGTTAGCCCCTGTGGAACGGCAGTGCTGTACTCACTGGCTGACAAGGATGTGTAAGATGTATCTGGATAAGGGAAAAGCATAGAAAGCACACAAGAGTTTTGGGGGATTAAAAATCAGATGTTGTAGTATGGTGGTGCTGTACTCAATCATTATCCAGGATGTGCAAGGTGCGCCTACATAAGGGAAAGGTTCCAAAAGAATATGCCAAGAGACATATTTGATCCGAAGGGTGACGAATGTGTGCAAGAACTCTTCCAAGTACAATAATCAAGTAGCCGAAAAGGTGAAAAGGTATAAGGAGTAAGGCATATTAAAAAAAGTGTGTATAAACCACACCGTTTCGAAAATTGTGTGATAATTTAAGAGTAGCCTAAAAGTGAATGAAAGTTAATGATCGTACTAATGGTGATGCAGGGCTGAGTGCATATGTTATGGAATAGCCAGTAACCCTGAAAGGGTTATGGAAGAGCCAGTAACCCTGAAAGGCTTATGGAATAGCCAGTAACCCTGAAAGGGTTATGGAAGAGCCAGTAACCCTGAAAGGGTTATGGAATAGCCAGTAACCCTGAAAGGGTTATGGAAGAGCCAGTAACCCTGAAAGGCTTATGGAATAGCCAGTAACCCTGAAAGGGTTATGGAAGAGCCAGTAACCCTGAAAGGGCTTATGGAATAGCCAGTAACCCTGAAAGGGTATGGAAGAGCCAGTAACCCTGAAAGGCTTATGGAATAGCCAGTAACCCTGAAAGGCTTATGGAAGAGCCAGTAACCCTGAAAGGCTTATGGAATAGCCAGTAACCCTGAAAGGAGTGCATACAAGATGATAGAAGCAAAAGGGCGCAGTGTATTAGTGAAGGAAGAGACCGCCAACTGATAAGCCGTCGTGGAAGTTTTCCAGGCAAGCGGTTCACCTTCATTCAGTAATGGTGAATGTGGAAATAAGATGTTCTTCTGGATTAGTCTTATTACAGAAATAGCTTGATTGCGGTTTGAATACACACACACATTACATATATATATATATATATATATATATATATATATATATATATATATATATATCCTCCTACGCCTAGTGATGCAAAGGGCCTCGGTTAGATTTCGCCAGATATATATATATATATATATATATATATATATATATATAACATATATATAACATATATATATAATATACAGTATTTTATACTAAAAAATTACAAAAGGAATTCATATCAACTCCCTCTACATCTTTTCATACACAGTGTGTATAAAATGAACCCCGTCATTCACCAATACCATGAAGTAACATCTCACGTCCACACTAGACTAGAGACGAATTAATCTCACGCTGAACTTCAATCCAGTCCTTCAGAGAGAGAGAGAGAGAGAGAGAGAGAGAGAGAGAGAGAGAGGAGAGAGAGAGAGAGAGAGCAATTCAAGCTTGCGTGCTATTGCATCCGGTCTGACAAAGGGAGGAAGTGTCTGCTTGCACCTTACCTTATCATTACTCGTACTGTTCTTATTCGTTGCGGGAATATGGACAAATTTCAAGTAAAATGTCATCATGATAGCAAAGCTATGAAACAAAAATTTATAACAGCAACATCATTATAAACTAATGGCAATTAATTAATTTCTTAATCTATATTTTCAGAGTTATTCATAAATAACATGTTGAATGATGAGACTAAGCTTATTTTCCTTCATACATAAATGCAACCAAGTTAGAGCACAAATAGTCTCTAGAAACTGTCACCAACCCACACAGAGAGAGAGAGAGGAGAGAGAGAGAGAGAGAGAGGAGAGAGAGAGAGAGAGAGAGAGAGAGAGAGAGAGAGAGAGAGAGAGAGAGTCATTTTCTAATTAAAGTGGACATAAAGCCAAGGCCGATAAAGGAAAAAACAAGTGCTTGGGACTGGGCCCCGCTTCCGAACCTTTACGTAAACCAAGAAAATTAAATGCGAATAAACAATGATTGGAGCAAAAAAATAACCATAATTAAAAACAAACATAAATTATGGTGAATTCCAGATAATTAGAATTAGAATATTATGAAGCAGATCCTCTACATTCCATTATCATATTTTGAATATTTGCATTATCAGCTTGCAGCTTGGCTAATAATAATAATAATAATAATAATAATAATAATAATAATAATCTCGGCCTATGACGCACACGGTCAAGTGGGACAAATTAATAGTTTTCTGATAAATATTAGAAAATTAAGTTACAAAAGCCGAAACTTTTCCTGGTATAGAAACTATTGTGGAAACTCAAGGAAACAACGGAGATTTTATATATATATATATATATATATATATATATATATATATATATATATATATATATATATATATATGTCTACGTTGGTGCGACATTCAACAAAGTTTTAGGCATCATTAACCAAGTTTATTTTAAAATAAAAAAAATATTTTCAAGTTAATAATCGCTTGGTGAATATCAAACTGTATATATAATAAATAAAAAAAATTGAAAAAAATCAAAATCGATAAGCCATAATGATAGTTTCCTACGAAAAAAAAATTAGAGTGAATATAAACTAAGCGATGCATTTACTTCCAAGTTGCTAGGTTTGAAAATATTCACTCAACAACTTTTTCATGATTGAAATTATAGTCCTAATCTAGATATATTCAGCCGAATACCGTCGAAGCTTCCAAGGGCAACGAGTGATGCTCAGAGCACTTCGGTCCGGCGATCTTGTTTAGAGCAACTTTTTTTCCATGCATCTTCCGGGACCTGTTTAGACCGACTGCAGCTATATATATGCGAGTTACTTTATCAGCTAAATAATGCAATTCAGGAAACGTGAACAGATAGCCTTAAACCTTCAATGCCAAGAACTTTCTCCTGGTAATCTACCATCGCTACGTCACTAGGCCTATGTTGTTTGAATCTGACCTAGAGTTACACCAATGCAATTTGAAAACTATAGTTTCTCTCTGGACATTTTATGGACCAGGAAGGTGTCTACGAATGGCTGCTCAACTTCTTTTACATAATTCATTACTTTAGCCGTAAATGAATAAAATGTTTATCCAAAAAGTATATAAATTATTGTTTTTGAGTGACTAAAAATTAAAATCAAGATGTGTGATGTTGTAAATTGTTAAATTAGATGGATTTGTTTACAGAAAAATGCAATTAAATGTGATTATACTGTAAATATTGTGATTGTAAAGAATATGTAATTTAACTTTTTAATAAAAAGATAAAAAAAAATTATCCGAGATGCAAACACTGAACACACACATGTATACATATACACATACAAAATCAAATCTGAAGTAGGGTAAAATAAGAAAAAGCCTCAGTGAGCGTAATTGAAGCGAGATTAATATTTCCCTGTAATCATCAAGTATACACGACCCGTCATAAACGACTAATTTAGATAGGTATACACACAGATTCAACCCTTCTGGTTTCTCCCTCCGGGGAAACCGCCCCCCCACCAGGGTGAGCGTTACCGGAAACACACTGTATATATAATTAATGCAATTATACAATAGCCAAACAAAATTTCTTTATTATATAACGGGAGTTGTGTGTGTAAACAGTAAGATTTCTTTCAACGAATGTTAATTATGAAAGTTGTCAGATGATACACCAAGTTACTTAACGTACGAGAGTAAGCGTGAACGTGCGTCAAGTGGTTAGCAGTGTGGGTAAGATGACCTGACTCTGGCTAGACCAGGCTAGTACACCGGTTTTAGGTAAACTTCCCACAAGCACCAGTGGCGTTTGTTACATTATCCCCATATCGGATTTAGATAATTACTTAAGAATTTATATAAACTGTTGTATAAAATCATCATTATTTCCTACGCCTATTGACGCAAAGGACCTCAATTAGATTTTGCCTGCCATCTCTACCTTGAGCTTTTAAATCAATTATATACTTCTCCATTTAACATGTCCTACTTCACGCTTCTTATGCCTTCCCCATGTAGGCCTATAGTCAATTCTTTTTAGGGAGGCAAATTTGCACCGACTCGTAGGGGAGCCCTTCTAGCTGACACCGCTGCGAGTCAGTGCAAATGCGCCTCATTAAAAAAATTGAGTATAGTAAATCAATTTTAGGTAAAAATAATCATATTGAAAAGTTTATTTTATAATAAAAAGTTTATTTGAAAAAATCTTAGGAATACTTTTAGAAGCAACTCATTACGACACTTTTTTACAACAAAATTACCAAACCTAGGCCTTCACTCCAATTCCAGTAAACAAATAAAAGCCTATATCGAAAGATTATCAATTTCCTAAAACTCTCCTTGGCCATCCGTGACCTTTATTGTTGTGGCAACAGGAACATTGCAATGGCCAAACTTGAGATGTAGTTTACCTTCTTTAATCTAAGGCTTGCAATGTCAAAATGATCAACTACGTACTATGTTTGCAAATGAACGTATCTTTAAGTAGATCAA
>NC_090733.1:146333471-146396482 GCF_036898095.1 Palaemon carinicauda
ATTAAAATAAATCATTTATATCTAAACTATACGAAGTTAAAAAAAAAGATAAAAAATGAAATGAATTGTGTGCCCGAGTGTACCCTTAAGCGAGAACACCACGACATTAATCTAATATCATGAATCACAGTCATTCGTCAAGCATTAAACAATTCTGGCACAAAAGTAATCATTTTCGACGACCAGACAATACATTTATTGATCTAATCGAGCGAAAAAAACTACTATATATCTTTATAACTAAATTTGGTGGCAAATTATTTCACGCACATTTAGGCTACATTAGCAGTATTTTCAAGCATCGAGTGGATTCAAAAACACATAATACAGTATTTACACGTATTCGTACCCCTTAGCAACAACAATAAAATACATCAATCACTCATTTACCCAATGACCTTCAGAGGATCTGGTTACAAAAGCAGTTTCCTGATCTAAAACAAGGTTCCTGTCCGACAACTACCACTTTGGTACGCCCAAAAGTTAGACCATCAGCATATAGGATGTTCTAGCTATTCCCTTGGATGGTCTGATGATAAAATCAGCATCGAGTTAATTCCAAAATAATCCTAACATTAAAATTTAAGACTACTTACAAAATTTCGTTAAGCGGCGTAGAGGTAGTTATATAAAGATGGGACGCTGTAAAGTCTTAATAATCCCCACAGTAAGGAGCGCGGGGTGCAATTTCTGCAACGAGATATCCCGATTAACAATCTCATTATTATTACAAGCTAAGCTATATAACCTTGTTTGAAAAGCAAGATTCTATACGGCCAAGATCTCCAACAGGAATGAATAGCCCAGGGAGGTAAAGAAACAAGGAAATAATAAACAATGAAAAATAAAATATTTTAAGATCCGCAACATTAAATTAGATCCTCAGGAGAGAGAGAGAGAGAGAGAGAGAGAGAGAGAGAGAGAGAGAGAGAGAGAGAGAGAGAGAGGTTATAAATAAACTATAAACTCAAAAAATAAAAAAAGAGGAAAAGAAATAAGAGACAGTGTGCTTCAGTGTACCCTCATGCAAGAGAACTCTAATCCAAGACAGCGGAAGGCCATGGTACAGAGGCTAACACTACCTCACCGTATCGCCAATAACAGATAGAAACATTAAACACAAAGTCAAACGAATAAGCGATTCTCAAAGATACTTGAAAAGACATCACCATCAACAAAAACGTTGGTATCAAATACCATCTGACATAGGTCTAATCAATAACTCATCTTCGTCGAGGCTTGTGACGTAACATTCTCCTAACCCCCTTCCCCTGTTATCTCGACCAGCAATTCAGGTTGGGACCTTTTAAAATGAATGAAAGACCTAACACCTGCCTGCTGCTGCTTATAATGCTGGGAGCATACATTTGGAATTGTGAGTTATACATGTTTTCGCACGGAATTAATAATCAACACTAACCGCATGCACGTCTTAAACCGTTTACGATATACTTTCATACGCACTCCACAGTTCACCAAACGTTCACCTGGGCTCCACAAGACACTAGAAGAGTTGGAAGACCCAGGCCTACATGGATGAGGACTACGAATCGCAAAGTACATGATGATGAATGGAGATGTATTGAATTAAAAGCTCAAGATAGAGACGACTGGCGAAACCTAACCGAGGCTCTTTGCGTCAATAGGCGTAGGAAATATATATTATACATACACATCTATATATATGTATACATACACATGCATATGTGTTGTGCATACATGTATATATACCCATATGAACTGGGTAATAATGGCAGAAATTAAAAAAAAAAATAAGTGACCAGTTTATGGAATTAATTAATCAACCTAAACCTCGTATAAGACGTCACCGGTTAAAACATCTTTTAAAAACACTTTTGTGTTGTGACCAAATCCCAAAGTTTTTCTTCAAGTAGTCTTTGCATGAATTTTAGTCTTTGTTGAATATCAAGAAACACCATCTTTGTTTGTTTTTTTCTCAAGTGTTCATCAATAAAGTCCCTTACAATCACTGACAACAGAATAAAAAATCATTGTTATTATTACCATAAGTAGCTCAGCTACAACCCTAGTTGGAAAAGCAGGATGCTATAAGCCCAGAGGCTCCAACAGGGAAAATAGCCCAGTGAGGCAAGGAAAAAAGGAAAATAGAATATTCTAAGAAGAGTAACATTAAAATAAATACCTCCTATATAAACTATTAAAACTTTAACAAAACAAGAGGAAGAGAAATAAGATAGAATAGTGTACTCGAGTGTACCCTCAAGCAAGAGAACTCTAACCAAGACAGTGGAAGACCATGGTACAGAGGCTATGACACTACCCAAGATTAGAGAACAATGGTTTGATTTTGGAGTGTCCTTCTAGAAGAGCTGCTTGTCATAACTAATGAGTTTCTTCTACCCTTACCAAGAGGGAAGAGACCACTGAACAATTAGTGCAGTAACTCCTTGAGCGAAGAATAATAGTTTGTGTTGTCAGGTGTATGAGGACAGAGGAGAGTATGTAAAGAATAGGCTACTATAAGTTTTTTAAGATGGCTGGGTACCCAGCAAGACTAAACTATGTTGTTCCAGCGTTTGGTTAGTTCTTGGACAGCCAGTCATGGTAGCTTGGCGGATGTTCTTAAAGTTCTGTGGAAATCTTGCTCGAATGCTTGGCTGGATGGGGGATTATGTTCGCTAAGGTCTATGTCATTATTATTAGTGTTACTTGCTAAGCTGCAAACCTAGTTAAAAAACCAAGAACCTATGAGTCTAGGGGCTCCAACAGGGAAAATAGCCCAGTAAGGAAAGGAAATATAACTACAAGAGAAGTAATTAACAATTAAAATAAAATATTTTAAGAATAGTAACAAGATTAGAATAAATCTTCCACATATAAACTAAATTTACATACAATTAAAAAAGAGAAATAAGATAAGAGAACAGAGCTGCTTTCCATGGCTAAGTCTCTCTTCTACCTTTATCAAAAGGAAAGCAGCCACTGAACAATTACGGCGCAGTAGTTAACCCCTTGAGCAAGGAGTAGTAGGAGAAGATCGAGGAGGAGGAGGTCGAGGAGGAGTAGGAGAAGATCGAGGAGGAGGAGGAGGAGGAGGTCGAGGAGGAGTAGGAGAAGATCGAGGAGGAGGAGGAGGAGGTCGAGGAGGAGGAGGAGGAGGTCGAGGAGGAGTAGGAGAAGGTCGAGGAGGGAGCAAAAGATGACGCTCGATGTTCAGGATGATGCTATGTAGATGGAATAGATTTTGTTTTGCGAGTTGGGAAAACAAAGGAAAAATGCAACAGAAAAAAAAGCGAGATGTTATCCAGTAATTCTTGTAACAGTCGTATAAAAACCTCCCAAACATAAAATAAATAGAGATCAGTGGTTTATTTTCTGGAGTTTCCTCATAAAAGAATTGCTTTCCATGGCTAAAGTCTCTCTTCTACCTATATCAAAAGAAAAGCAGCCACTTAACAATTACGGCGCAGTAGTTAACCCCTTGAGCAAGGAAGGATTGTTTGGGAACTCGGTGGTGCATGGTGTATGAGGACAGAGGAGGGTATGTAAAGAATAAGCCAGAATATTCGGTGTATGTGTAGGCGACGGTAAAAATGAGCCGTGGCCTGAGAGAAGGATCCAATGTACTATACTGTCTGACTAGTCAAAAGGACCCAATAATTCTATGGCAGTAGTATCTCAACGGGTGGCTGGTGCTCTATAGACCTTAGTGTTAGCTGTCTAAGAAACATACTTTAAAAGTCTGGTCGAAGTACTCCAGCTGGAGAACTGCTCTTCAAGACATCTAGGCCTATTACAATTGAAGTTGGTTTATCTTTGTAGTGGTTAGAAGGGCTTAGGTAAAAAAAACTTTTCACCTGAGATTAGAACTTTGTGTTTTTGGCCTAAAACCTGTATTCATAGTTTGGATGTCCGTCACCTATAAGTCAACAATTACAGCTACTCTATCTTCTGGCAATGACCTAAGACTACTTCAGCAAGGTTTGGCATGCAAATTTCCTTTTGTGTAAAACCCACCCACTTCAGTGAAAATATTTGTTTCACCTTTGTTTCCTAGTTTTTCAATTTGGCTACTCATACAACTACGTATGCATGTGTGCCCCTCACACGTGCGTGTGCGCCTGCGCAACCAAGCAAGCACATTGGCCTCCTAAACTCAGCATAATGGAAATGCAAAACTAGACAAATTACTTCTTAAAAAAAATCCCTTTCTTTAATTCTTCTCAAACACTGAACACTTAAAAATTCCGACCCACGCTTTCACATCGCTAAATAAAATCCTGTTCCAAAGAACGTGCTGAATATATCCTTTGCAATCGAACCTTCTTTAATAATATACTAATACAAGATGCTTAAAACCTTTACCCTTTCCAAAGCGAGTTCAATTAGCCATTGCCAACTCCAGGTTTAGAGATAATTGTGGTAATCACTCAATTGCCAAGGACTTCAATGTACAGCTCACGACTGGTATTTAACGTGGTCTTCTTTTACAATTATCACTTAAAGTTTCTTTAAAGATTATGATCGTAAATTATACAACGAACTCTCAATGTTTAAATTTCATATATGTTACATAACTCGTACCAAAACATTAAGGCAAATTTGTGTTACCCTAATAGTATATTTATTTGTAACAAGGCCTTTGACATTCATATTTGCCTATTCTTTACACATTCTCCTCTGTCCTCATACACCTGACAACACTGAGATTACCAAACAATTCTTCTTACTTCACTGTAATTGTTTAGTAGTAACTTTTCTCTTTGTAAGGATATAAGAGAGACTTTGGCTATAGTAAGCAGCTCTTCTAGGAGAAGGACACTCCAAAATCAAACCGTTGTTCTCTAATATTGGGTAGTGCCATAGCCTCTGTACCAGGGTCTTCCACTGTCTTTTGAGTTTGAGTTCTTTTGCTTGAGGGTACAATTGGGTGCACTATTCTATCTAATTTCTCTTCCTCTTGTTTTGTTAAAGTTTTTTATAGTTTATCTAGAATATTTATTTTAATCTTGTTGCTCCTCTTAAAATATTTAATTTTTCTTTGCTTCCTTTCCTCGCCGAGATATTTTCCCTGTTGGAGCCCATGGGCTTATAGCATCCCGCTTTTCCAACTAGGGTTGAAGCTTAGCAAGTAATAATAATAATAATAACCTTACTCGTTATAAGCATTGTCCACCGAGTTTCTATTGCATGCATCATGAAACTAGTAAGTAGCTGTGATAAAAACATTGATGGACAAAGTCCTACAAAAAAAACTATGGCCTTAACTTTACATAATTATCTATTCAATCTACATAAAATACGTCAAAACAACAATTCAAGTTTAATTTATTCGTAGGCTTTTTACTATGTCTATTCCGAAACTCCAATACTACATGTTTAAAATATCTTAGGAGTCAAAAACTACTTCACTGCAATGTCAGTATAATATTTGACTAGGATATGAACTTAAGATACCTTTGGGATATCCCTACATCCGACAAATGCCCATAACAAGTAATCTTCCAAATTAATAGCAATCGTGGATAATTGATAACTTGACATTAACACGTGTAGTCGTGAAATTAACTAAAACGTACGCACCACGTGACACACCCACACTTGGCATATGATCCCCTCGCGATCACTGCTAGTCTAAGTCATTCCACCCTTTTCCTAAATAAATATCAACGACAGAGTTGCAAACACGGAACTGGAACGATTGTAAGACACTAATAATGCATTCTAAACACTTACTGTCAATTATGCGAGTGATATTCCCTTCGATTCACTACTACTTTTGAGACAGACACATGGACTGCGGAAGGACGACGAAGCTCGACGTAACCAATCACGTTGACATTCCCTTACACACTGAAGCAGTAATATTTACGTCTGACGATCGGAGTCTCGAACAGGGTTGCTAGGTTGGCCTTTTTCAGGCCAAAAAACTCAAATTTAGCCTTTTTAAATTTGGTTGGCCTTTAGTAACATCATGAAAAAAGTGGGCCTTTGATACTGTATTTTTGGGCCTTTTTTAAATAATGGGTTGGCCTTTTAAAGCTGTGATTGATTAGAAGTTGGGCTTTTCTCATTTAGAAAACCTGGGTCTCGGAGAGTCTCGTACTCTAGTCAGTGTCTGACGTCACTCGGAAGAGACGCTCTTGTTGGCAGCGTCGTCTGTGTCTCTCACCTTCTCGTCTGGTTAAATCTTTACAATAATAACGTAGAAATTTCCCGGCACAACCGTTGCTTGCAGCACCATTTTGGACACTAGCGTATTGGAATGGAAACTTTTACTTTTCAGTCAGAGCCGTACGATGATTTCGCATCACTCGCGAGTTGTGAAATTCTATCGTACACTTTCGAAACAGTTAACGTTCTTTTGTCTTATAGAAATCAATGCCAAGCGTCCTTATTCGAACCAACATACAATTTTGCTCGATTCTAGTATTTTTATTTAGGAGGAGAATGGCATTTCAGTTGACAAATGAAGTAAGGGTCACTGTCACATTCATACTTCAACTGTCGAATCCAGGATGGCTCACTGAGCGAAACACGAGTCGCGTTACGGCCACATTCCCCTCCAACAAAGAAAGCTGATCAGCAGAACGTTGAACGTCGTATACAGAGAAATTGTTAGGTGCTTCTGCCTAGGTCAGGATTTGAACCTATGCTACTAAGTCGAAATAAAGTACCTCTTTCCCTGGTTTAATAAGCAGGAAGATATAGGCTCAAGAAGCCCGGCAGGGAAAATTAGCACCGAGGAAAGGAAATAAAGGAATCATTACACTACAAGAGAAGTAATGATCAATTAAAAATGTATTTTAACAAAAGTAACAAGATTAGAATAATCGTTCACATATATAAATTGTATAAAAAAACAAGAGGCAGAAAATTAAGATGGAATAGTGTGCCCGAGTGTACATTCAAGCAGGAAAATTCTACCAAGACAGTGGAAGACCATGGTACAGAGGCTATGGCACTACCCAAGACTAAAGAACAATAGTTTGGTTTTGGAGTGTCCTAAAAGAACTGTTTGCCATAACTATTAAGTCTCTTCTACCCTTACCAAGAGGGAAGTAGCCACTGAACAATTACAGTGCAGTAGTTAACCCCTAGAGAGAATAAGAATTGCTTAATAATCACAGCGTTGCCAGGTGTATGAGGACAGATGAGAATGTGGAAAGATTAGGCCATACTATTCGCTATATGTGTGTGCAAAGGAAAATGGGCCGTAACGAGAGAGAGGGATACAATAGTACTGTCTGGCCCCACAAAGGACCTAATAATTCTATAGTGGTAGTATCTCAAAGGGTGACTGGTGCACTGGCCAACCTACTACCTACTTACTGTCATGAAACCAGGAGATATGTATAAACGGTGAAAAATGCAACAATGAAATCACTGCAGATGTCTAGACAGACTTTAACCCCTCAGGCAATCATGGAGCACACACTACTGTATTGGCATTAAAGGATTTGTAGTTGCAGAAGGCTACAACTTCTACATACTGTATGAAAATAATTCAGAAATTCTGAACTGATGAAAAGTCCAGCAGGGGAAAAAAACGTCACTTGTAGCTTGTACTTCATCATCATTATTATTATTATTATTATTATTATTATTATTATTATTATTATTATTATTTGCTAAGCTACAACCCTAGTAGGAAAAGCAGGATGCTATAACCCCAAGGCCTCCAACAGGGAAAATAGACCAGTGAGGAGAGGAAACAAGGAAAAATTAAATATTTTGAGAACAGTAACAACATAAATAAAAAACATTTCATATGAAAACTTTAACAAAACAAGAAGAAGAGAAATTACATAGAATAGCGAGCCCGAGTGCACCCTCAAGCAAGAGGATTGTAACCTAAGACAGTGGAAGATCATGGTACAGAGTCTAAGGCCTAGACTATAGAACAATGGTAGTAAATCTACACCAGTAGTTACTGTATGTCAAACATCAGAGCAGCAACAAACGTTGATAGAGAAGTGTGCTACAGACAGTGGCCAGGTAAGACTCCAATTCTCTGCAGCCACAGAATGCCATGAAGAGGTTATTACAATGGAGATATTCTTGAATCGTACGTAAGTGTTGTAGCGGCCGATGTGGTAACGTCCCTGACTGGTGAACGTCGGACTGGGGTTAGAGTCCCGCTCAAAATCGTTAGTTTCTTTGGTCGCTGCAATCTCACCATCCTTGCCAGCTAAGGATAGGGGGTTTGGGGGAGCCTATAGATCTATCTGCTGAGTCATCAGCAGCCATTGCCTGGCCCTCCTTGATCCTAGCTTGGGTGGAGAGGGGATTTGGGCGTTGATCATATGAATACATGGTCAGTCTCTAGGGCATTGTCCTGCTTGATAGGGCAATGTCACTGTCCCTTGCCTCTGCCATTCATGAACGGCCTTTAAACCTTTAAACATCAAGGCAAATCTTCAGTCCCAGATATGAGAGAGAGATAGAGAGAGAGAGAGATCCCAAACTGAAAAATCAGAACATTTTGAAATTCTCAACCATGCATCATTGTTTGGCTACCTTTCAAGTTTACAAATTATGTTCATATTTTACTTGATGTTTAAAAATTCAGTTTAATAATAAAAAAATTGAAACGTTATGAATAGCATTTCGTGACTTGCTATGTTTTCTCAAGACGCTGACATGAGTTGCAAGGCCGTAAATTTACCCGGAAATTCAAGCCAAACTTTAGATAGTAACATATAGGCCTAAGTCCAGTAGCTTTATTCAATCTAAATTCATTCAATTCTAAGAAATATTCTCCTTTTCAATTTCTTTTTCAGGTGGTCAGTGGAAAACAATTAAGATCCTCGGAAAGATCTTAATTCTACGATAACTAGATATACATAGGGGGGGGGGGCGGCATTGATAGATTACAAGTTAGAAAATACACTTCTCCGTGAAACCAACGCTTCTTATTCATAGAATTGTTCCTCTAGCTTTAATACATACAGTATATATGATACATGCATACACAGTATATATACATACATATATATATATATATATATATATATATATATATATATATATATATATATATATATATATATATTATACAGTAAATATTTATATATATATATATATATATATATATAGATTTATATACATATATATATATATATATATATATATATATATATATATATATATATATATATATATATATATATATATATATATATACATATACACACACACACACACACACACACACACACACATATATATATATATATATATATATATATATATATATATATACAGTATATATATATATATATATATATATATATATATATATATATATATATATATATATATATATATATATACAGTATATATATATATATATATATATATATATATATATATATATATATATATATACAGTATGTATATATATATATATACAGTATATATATATATATATATATATATATATATATATATATATATATATATATATATATATATATATATATATATATATATATGCGTGTGTGTGTGTGTAGGTAGATAATCTAATGTTTGATTATTTTTGTAATTTATCTATTATCATTTACTACACAATTTATTCTACCCATTCTTTATTGTATCACTGAATGACCTTTATGGCTTTGACTATGCCTTAAATCCCGTAATCCGTCCACTCTTATCTCAAGCCATTGTGGAATGAATTTTCAGATTATGAGATTAGGACTACAATTGTGTCATTAAAAGCCATGAAAGTAATTTCAAGCAAACCTTTTTTTTTATATAATTAGCAATTCATTGCTCGTATATAAAGCAGCGTTTCTGATAATTATGAAAAAGTCGTTTAATGGCAACTTCTACGATACGTTTTCCCTCCTGTTCAATCGGAGAAATCGTGGATGATGTCCAATTTTTCTTTTATAATAAGATACATAATCTGCCTACCCTTTCTTATTATGTCTTGGAAATATAGAACTGTAAAACATTTAAATCTATAAAACATTGGAATGATGACAGTTTACGTTATGTATTCTTAAATAGGAAGTTTCTATACACACACAAACGCGCGCGCGCACACACACACACACACACACATATATATATATATATATATATATATATATATATATATATATATATATGTGTGTGTGTGTGTGTGTGTGTGTGTGTGTGTGTGTTTATACAGAGAGAGAGAGAGAGAGAGAGAGAGAGAGAGAGAGAGAGAGAGAGAGAGAGAGAGAGAGAGGTTGTTATCAGAGAAACAAAATTTACATAAAACTAATGTGGCTGAAAATTTTCCCCCTAAATTGAGAACTAAAACTATAAAAATGGAAATAACCAGGAGTTAAAAAGTTAAGATTTAAATATCAAACTACAGTTGTACAAGGAGAGGATTAATCTAGTACTATAAATCAGTTAATACTTGGGTCAGATTCGTCGTTCATATCTTCGCCGGTGGTCTTGAAGGTATGATGTCCGAAACATTTTGATGTAGATATGATACATTGAGAAAAGAGCTTCACTCACCCGTCACTTTCGTTTGGTTTGACTAGAACCTTTTCAAAGAATCTCCTTGACCACTTGACCGTAACCTTGAAGGCTGGTTTTATCAACCTGTATTTTGCCGACCTTCATACCTCGTCTGTAGGCCATTGCGTGCCTTCGAGTAGTAAGGAATCTATTATTTCATCGGTGAATAATAATGAACATTCCAAAACCAATCACAAAATCGGGATTTGAATTACTCACACCAAACGACTCAACAGAAAAAGGCGGGAATTTTGCATTCGTACCGGACGGAGAAGAGAGGTGACCAGACGGTCTAGGCATAGTATCCTAACCGTGGGTGACCGTGTCATCCTTGGAGGAGTATTAATCCACCTGGGTGTCATCCAAGCCGAGTGGGCGCGCCAGGAAAGGAATAAGAGGAAGTGGGTAAGAGCAAGACCTGTAGGTCTTGGGTAAGAGTCAAATGACATTGAAAATAGTTGGCCAAGAGGATGGTCTGCCGGAACATCTTGTTATACTACTCACGTGCATAATGAGGTTTTTTTTTTCTTTTTTATAAGCATTGTCTTACTTCTTAAGGTATGTGTTTGTTTTCATTTTCTTATTGGCGCTTAAGTCTTTATATTAAATATGTACTAATCTTTATAAAGGAAAGTAGAAAGTATATTTGATGCTCTCGAATAAGACTCGCTAGGTCTAGATATAATTCATTAATGTAAGAACTCCTTCACCACGTATCATTCGAACTCTTCAAAAGTCCAAAACTTTATTTTAGATCATAGGGGTACTCTTCCTTTCCCCATATTCCCCACTTCCCTATTCTTATCCTTATTATTATAAGTAAGATACTGGTAGTTTTGCCCAAAATCAGTTTCAGTGTTGATGAAAACGATGTTTAGAATTGTAGCCTCTGTACCATGGTGTTCCACTGTCTTGGGTTAGAGTTCTCTTGCTTGAGGGTACACTCGGGTACACTGTTCTATCTAATTTCTCTTCCTCTTGTTTTGTTAAAGTTTTTTATAATTTATGTAGGAAATATTTATTTTAATGTTACTGTTGTTCCTTAAGATATTTTAATTTAATTGTTAATAACTTCTCTTATTTTCTTGTTTCTTTTCCTCACTGGGCTATTTTCCCAGTTGGAGCCCATGGGCTTATAGCATCCTGCTTTTCCATCTAGGGTTGTAGCTTAGCAAGTAATAATAATAATAATAATAATAATAATAATAATAGTGTTATTTTACAAACTTTGGTTAAATTAGCGATACTAATACGAACTATTAATAATATTATCAGTAAAACAACTCTAATATTTCACATTTCAGTGTCAGATCATGAGAGATTGGTAGATATATTACGCTTGATTCATAGATAGAACAACTAATGTCTGTTATTTTTAACATTTTAGATTTTTTTTTTTACATTTACATTAATTTTTGTCTTAAACAATCTTAAAGCATATTATTATTATTATTATTATTATTATTATTATTATTATTATTATTATTATTATTATTATTATTATTACTTGCTAAGCTACAACCCTAGTTGGAAAAGCAGGATGCTATAAGCCCAGAGATTCCAAACGGGAATATAGCCCAGTGAGGAAAGGAAACAAGGAATAATAAAACATTTTGAGAACAGTAACAACATCAAAATAAATATTTCCTATATAAACTATAGAAATTTTAACAAAACAAGAAGAGATATTAGATAGAATAGTGTGCCTGAGTATACCCTCAAGCAACGGAACTCTAACCCAAGACAGTGGAAGACCATGGTACAGAGACTATAGCACTACTCAAGACTGGAGAACAATGGTTTGATTTTGGAGTGTCCTTCTCCTAGAAAAGTCTCTTCTACCCTTGCCAAGAGGAAAGTAGCCAATGAATAACTTCAGCGAAGAAGAATTGTTTGGTAATCTCAGAGTTGTCAGGTGTATGAGAACAGAGGAGAATATGTAAAGAATAGGCCAGACTATTCGGTGTATGTGTAGGCAAAGGGAAAATGAACCGTAGCCAGATAGAAGGATCCAATGTAGTACTGTCTGGCCAGTCAAAAGACTCCATAACTCTCTAGCGGTAGTATCTCAACGGATGGCTGGTGCCCTGGCCAACCTACTACATACACATAAAAATCAAGGACTTCGAGGTCACAAAATAAATACAAAATTAATATTTCATACTACTTGTCTTAGTAATAAATATCGTAAGCATGACATATAATAATAATAATAATAATAATAATAATAATAATAATAATAATAAATTCCATTGGACAGAACATGAATTACATTAATATTATTTACAAAAATTCTTATTCAGTCCAAGTCCATGTGGAGCTGAGCTCTTCGGACAATGTATTATTATTATTATTATTATTATTATTAATTGCTAAGCTACAACCCTAGTTGGAAAAGCAGAATGCTATAAGCTCAGGGGCTCCAACAGGGGAAAATAGCCCAATGGGGAAAGGAAACAAGGAAAAAAATAAATATTTTAAGAATAATATTGAAATAAATATCTCCTATATAAACTATAACAACTTTAACAAAACACGAGGAAGAGAAATTAGATAGAATAGTGTGCTCGAGTGTACCCTCAAGCAAGAGAACTCTAACCCCAGACAGTAAAAGACCATGGTACAGAGGCTATGACACTACCTAAGACTAGAGAATCTAGACTCTATTATCATAAGTAAAATAGAAATCCATATCTACAATGAATTTATATATAGTTATTATAGGTAACGTTATTAAAAACAATATACATGTAAACTAATTTGAAATAACACTTAATGATAAAGTGAAAAGTATTATTGACACTTCATATCAGGCAAGAAGGAGCCATCAATATATTGACCGTTTCTGATATTAGCGCACAGTCTGGAGTTAAGACGAAATTACATTATTTTGCTGACTAGGTCTACTCTAGTGCCTTCTTCGTAAAGAGAAGGAATGTGGGGTATCCCCATTAGGAGCTTTATAGGCCTATCTTAAACTGGATAACAGGTTATATCCTTCCTTGACTTTGGCGTAAACCGCATCTAACCGGTATAAACCAACCGAGGACAATTCTGGAAAGAACTAGTTCGAAGGCTAATCTTGGATTTTTTTTTTCTTGTTTTGTGGACCGTTTTCTATTTTTAGCAGATTAGCATTATATTTACTTATTCGTTATTGACAAACCAACTGGTATAGTTTATTTAATTTCAGTCTAAAAATATATATATTTAGACACTTTTTTTTCTTTACAAAAATTGATATAGATTTAAGATATTTCACAATTTTGAATGAACTGATGGATTCTCAGTGAGAAGCGGCAGTAGGCCTACAGTAATTGAAATATTGTCCAGATGAAATAAGACATTAAATAAACCATTGGATCTTTTTATTCTGTTAGTAAAAAATG
Source organism: Palaemon carinicauda (assembly GCF_036898095.1). Taxonomy (NCBI): domain Eukaryota; kingdom Metazoa; phylum Arthropoda; class Malacostraca; order Decapoda; family Palaemonidae; genus Palaemon; species Palaemon carinicauda. The sequence goes on from NC_090733.1 coordinate 146,347,349, forward strand.
GACACTAAAGATAAACATAAACATATACATATTTAATGATTCGGTAGTTTATAAAAACTTCTACACTCTATGACCTAGGAGAGAGAGAGAGAGAGAGAGAGAGAGAGAGAGAGAGAGAGAGAGAGAGAGAGAGAGAGAGAGAGAGAGAGAGAGATTATTGACTCTAGGCTGTCCATGGTACATATTGACGACTGTAAGCATTTCACATTTTTAGAAATTCACAAGGAATTGCTAGCAATTATTAAAGGTAGAAGTAATTAAATAATATATGAGTTTTTTTTTTTTAGTTTTTTACGGTATTCACGCTAAACATAATCTAGCCCAAAAATATTTGATAGAGACAAGAATCAAAATCAATTGTTTCAATTTAATCTTAATATTTTTTTTTCTGCGCAGTCATATTGAATCGTTGTTACATTAATAGATTTTCAATAATGAAACTACAACTGCTTAATTAAAAAAAAAAATCTTTATTCATTCAGGCTACAATCAAAATATTTGAGTCTCGGATTTTTTTATCGACAATACACGGTGGGATATGTCAACAGATATTCAAGTAGGCCTATACATAATTTCTTATGCCATGACGATATAGAGAGAATTAATTATCAACAATTATTTGCATAATATAATTTAATCCGATTATAAAGATTTAGCCCTAAGATTGTACAACCTGCTCTCACTAGACAGTCGAAAGACAGAAGATATTAAGGTTTTTAAGAAGAAACTGAAGACTCTTGTTCACAACGTGCATCGACAATGTGGTTTGATAATAAACACGTAATCTCTCTCTCTCTCTCTCTCTCTCTCTCTCTCTCTCTCTCTCCCAAGCTGGTGACCGAGTGTAGGAGTAATTGGATCACCTGAAGATTGGGGACCCCAACACTCGCTGGGGTCGCTTATCTTCAGGTGGAAAAAAATGGGGTCTTTTTTCTTCAGGTGAGGAACTTAAATTTAAGAATGGGACTAACAAGCTAACTAACCAGTTTATAAGTTGATTATTATAAGTGCAACGACATGAGTGAGACTAACCAGTAAAAGTGCTGAAAAACTTATTTATAAGGTAGCAAATAGATTTTTTTTTTTAAATTGACGGTATTTAAAAAAAATTCTTATTTTTCTTTAATGGCTAAGAGACTAAACTGTCTTCTATACAAGATAATTATGTGTAGAAACTCCAATTTAATGAGAATACTAAATTTAAAAGCAAAGTTTCTATTTGTAAGGACCCATTCTTTGCTAAATCTAAACTTTCACTGCATAAGTGGATTCAGGATAATATTCTAAACATTTCAGAACAAAAATATGATTGGTATTTACAGTTTTCTTTTTAGAGAAATCTGCATGAAGTATTTTGAGGCAAACCCGGTTAGACTTGGTGGTAATGGCTTAATTGCGCAAATTGACGAGTCCTACTTTGCACACAAAAACAAATATCACAGAGGACGTGCACCAAATCGGCCAATATAGGTATTTGGAATGGTCGACAATAGCATTAAGTGTTCGATATATGGTGATCGTTGAAACACGTGTTGCTGCAACTCTACTTCCAATCATAGAAAAAGTAAACACACAGGCCATCGAATTATTTCTGTACTGAAATTGCAAGATAATACGCTTTTAATTGAATATGGATTGTTTAAATAAATTTTTTCTTTTTAACAAATATTTAATAAAGTAGTTTTAATGAATATATATTTTTTCCTTTTTTTATAGTATTATAAGACAAAATAGATCACCTGGAGACGTCAGTAAGCTAGGGTCGCTTATATTCAGGTGATGAAAATCAGGGTCTGTCTTCTTCAGGTGAGTGTAGTTGGGGTTCTTTATCTTCAGGAGAACTATTTGGGGTCGCTTATCTTCAGGTGATCCGAGTAATTTATCCTTTTTTATATCATGTACTGGTATTATCTCTTTCTCCTGAGACATATATCTGAGAAAAATAGTCTACATCTTTATATTTTCTTTACACTATATCATGTAATCAAATATCAATAATCAATTCTATCTTTATGGTAGAATATATTATATATAGGCCTACTTAAACTCCTGTGTTGTCGATGAAAAAATTTGAGATCCAAATATTTTGACATTAGCCTAAATGAGAACAGGATTATCTGGAGTTTATACATGTAAGATGTAGTTTAATGTTATTATTCTTAAATTTCTCTTGTAGTTTATTTCCTGATTTCCTTTCCTCACTGGGTTATTTCTTTGTTGGGGCCCTTGAGCTTATAGCATCCTGCTGAAAAACTATGTGAAAGATTACACAGACACACACACACACACTATATATATATATATATATATATATATATATATATATATATATATATATATATATATATATATATATATATATATATTTAGTTGTTTTTTATTGATTGATGCCATAATCCAAGTCATAAGAGAGAGAGAGAGAGAGAGAGAGAGAGAGAGAGAGAGAGAGAGAGAGAGAGAGAGAGAGAGAGAGAGAGAGAGAGAGAGAGAGAGAGAGAGAGGTGTTGAAAAAGTTCTAAATTTAGAATCTAAATTCGTGCTATGTTTTTCTTTTTTTCTATTTAAATACATAACGCATACCTCATTGAGAATAATTGGGTATAAAATTGTTACAAAAATTCTAGCGAATTAAAATGGTGTTCAACTGACTGAACGTAAAATATCTCTTGTTTAAAAACCTAAACCCCATTAGCCAACCCGTTCACATTTTTTTTATTATACACGCCATGTTAGCCAACATATTTTGAATGTTGACTTTAAGTACGTGTTAAAAATAGCCTTGCTTGCCTCAGGAGGTTGTTGGTAACCCTGGTGCCGATCATGTAAATAACACACACACACATATATATTGAGAATTTAAGTTAGACCAGACATGAAGATAATTGATAATTAGATCCACACACAAGGCCAAAACAGTTTATCTACATGTCAATGGAAAAATAATAAGAGTTCTAATTTGAAAATAGATTTTGTAGTTTGAAAATAGTGTAAAACTATATTTAGAAGAAAATCTTTATGAATTAACAACGGTTGTCATGATTAGCGGCTTTAAAACGTTTTACACAATGGGATGACGTTAGCAGAAACGTACGTTGCCACTTGGCAATAAAAAACTACTTACCAATAGGCCTAGTGTCTAAATCTGAAATGACTCACCAATGAGAAACGAAGATTTTCCAGCAGAAAAGGGCAATATATATATTTTTTTTGAGTTGCAGTAAATGTATATTTAAAATTTTGCAACTAATAGTTTAAATTTGGTTAAATTTTATTTTTTTCCTCATAAAATCGAGCATTTTTGTTGTATATTGTCATGTGCTGCTCGGCCTACAAATATATATTTTTTCTATGATAATATTTGTATAAAAATAACATTCGCACCCAATGCTAAATTACAAAGCATGTTCGTTAAAGCACTGCAAAAGCAATAGGAACTCAAACGCTACCCAGCGTAAGGTTATATAAGAATTGCAGGTACTGTAGTATGAATTCCAAGAGGGTGAATGAGCGCATGCTCTGAATCATAACAATGAAGGCAATGCATACGCAAACCTTATGGTACCAAACTTACCAACTTACTAAACTCGTAGAGGTTCAGGCTGAAGAATCAAGTGTTCTTGTGGCGTGTCTGATTCAGACTGAACGTTAAAGAGGGGTGGTTTAATGGGAAAAGTGACGAGGTGGAGTACTGAATCCTTATCAACAAAATGACTGGGACTCCTGCCTTTAAGTAGATGGGACCCGAAGTCTGGAAGGGAACCGGCTCAAACCAGAGTAGACCTACGGTGGAAAAATGTACGGAAGAAGCTTCTAGGCCTTTTCTTGTCCAAGCAAACGGCATTCTTTCAGGTATGACCAGTTATTTCGTAATGTGTATGTCCCAGACTCTCAGTCTCAGTACTAAAACAGTAGACAAAGTGACCTGGAGTATGTCACACCAGAAACAAAAATTAAATCTTAAGATTTCATTCATTTAAATAGTTTGAATATAAATGGAGGACTAGGCATAATCTTATGTAACAGAGATTGAATGTCTGAAAAACTTTTGTTCTTTAAATTGTACCCTAAAAATATACGGGCTGCCAAAGCAAGATCCCCTCTTGCAATCTTACCGCATCAGTACCCTAACATGCCTGTGCTAAAGTAATGTTTATTAAGCTTCGCCATTTCTCAAGGGACGTGACCCGGACGTCTGACACCAGTAACATTCAAGTTTGCGTTAACTTAATTTTTAATGAGACAATCAATATTGGTTCTAGAGGTTCTATTGTTTTTTCGTGTCTCGTGGTTGGTTTATCAAGGATTGAAATATTCATTGTTTCCCAACCCCTTTCAAAACAATTAAAAACAAAAAATTTACACCATTTAGAATATATGCCACATGCACATCGTTTCATGATTTGTAAAGCTTCGAAACTTATTACTCTCAAAATTTCGATGTTGTTCTTAACAGTTTTAGTCAACAAACTTAAAGAAACAGGTCCGTTATTAGAATTTTTTTCTTTTAATCAAAGAACTGGCAGATTCGAACATATAAAATAAACTGAACTCTAACGTAATTTCGATGTCCGGGTAGGCCTACACTGTTTGGATATAAAACGTACATGGATTATACAACGTCTTTTAAGAGTTTGTCGAAATAACCTAGTTCTTTATAAGTAAAATTTCATATGAAACCATAAAGGATCACGAAACATCTTAATTTTCTTTCTTTTAGTGTGTACACTTTCTTCCTCCAATATTTAGTGATCAAACATTCAGCTTTCAAACGGATGGCGCCTGGATATTTCACTCCATTTCATATCATAGGTTGACATTTTCAAAATGTAAATATAGATAGATTCGAGTTTAGAACAAGCAGTTTGTCTCATAATTCAAGTAAGCCCATTTTTTTTTCAGAATATTTTACCCTACGTCTAAGGCTGTTACGGAAAAAATGAGTGAGACTATTGCTGAAGTCTCGCACAACAAAGAAAGTGAGGATGATGCAAATAAGGTATGAATATAATTAATTGTATTGTTTCTCAGTTAAAGGATAATTTCCAACATTATTTCATAGAAAATTATTATTATTATTATTATTATTATTATTATTATTATTAGTTGTTGTTGTTATTAGACATGAAATGCAAGAGAAGTAATGACCAATTAAGATAAAATATTTTAAAAAGATTAACATTAAAATAGATCTCAATATATAAACTACAAAAATGTTAAAGAAAAAAACAATAGGAGGAGAAATACGATAGAATAGTGTATCCGAGTGTACCCTTAAGCAAGAGAACTAACCCAAAACAGTGCAAGTCCGTGGTATGTCACTACCCAAGACTTGAGAACAAAGGTTTGATTTTGGAGTATCCTTCTAGAAGAGCTGCTTACCATAGCTACCCTTACCAAGAAGAAAGTAGCCACTGAACAATTAGTGTATTAGTCAACCCCTTGAACGGAGAAGAATTCTTTGGTAATCCTAGAAGTGTCAAGTGTGAGGACGGAGGAGAATGTGGAAAGAATAGGAAAGAATATTTGGTTTATGTGTGGGCAAAGAAAAAATGAGCCGTAACCAGAGAGGCGGTTTATCCAATGTATTGTCTGACCAGCCAAAGGACTAAATAACTCTCTAGCAGTAGTATCTCAACGGATGGATGGTGCCCTGGCTAACCTATTGCTGTACTTACACGAATAATTAGCTATAATTATCAAGCTAAAAGTCAAGATCTACAGCACAATAATAAGACCAGTGTTAATGGAAGCATCGGAAACGTGGGCTAAGGTGGAGAGGAACCAGACATACGAATGATGAAATAAGAATTTTAGGCGTCAAAGCGAAGGTGGATGGACTGTATCAAGGATGACCTTCGATCAAAGGGATAAACCGGTGATGAGGTGTAGGACAGAGGTAGATGGAGAACGCTGGCCAGAAACATCGACCCCACATAAAAGTGGGAAAAGATGCAGACAAAGAAGAAGAAGAATCTCAGGCGTATTAAAGATGACAGAAGTGATAAGAGCATTACAACCGAGGTGGTGCCGGCACGTGTTAAGGATGGATAGTGGGGAGGGAGTGAGGAGGGCTTAGGAGGTACCTCTTGGGGGGGGGGGGGGGATTGAGAGAGGCAGAGATTTAGATGGCCAGATATCAGCTGATAACGGTGGGAAAGAAGATAAATTATTATTATTATTATTATTATTATCAGCAGCCTCGACCCTAGTTTGAAAAGCAGGATGCTATAGGTCTAAACGCAATGGCTTCAACAGGAAGAAATAACCCAGTGAGGAAGGGAAATAAGGATGTAAACTACGAGAGAAGTAATAAACAATAAAGATAAAACATTTTAAGAACGAGAACAACAATAAGATAGATATTTCATAAATAAACTATAAATGGCAAAGTCTTAGTAGACGTTTACATTTTACAAGTTTCTTGGTCCATGAACTCAGCCCTTTGGCTTTTCTTATTCATACTCACTAATTGTTTCTTTTCTTTGAGTATCATTCTCGAAATTATTTATTCTCCCCAACTATGCTTACTGGCCTCCTCTCCACTTTTGCATAAAACTCTTTTGCTTTACCTTAACCTTATTAGAGTTCTCTTGCTCGAGGGTAAACTCGGGCACACTATTCTATCTAATTTCTCTTCCTCTTGTTTTGTTGAAGTTTGTATAGTTAATATAGGAATTATTTAGTTTAATGATGTTACTGTTCTTAAAATATCTTGTTCCTTGTTTCCTTTCCTCACTGAGCTATTTTCCCTGCTGGTCCAACTAGAGTTGTAGCTTAGCAAGTAATAATAATAATAATAATAATAATAATAATAATAATAATAATAATAATAATAATGTACCTGAATTTTTGGGGGAGGGAATTGATATTAATAGTGAACCTTTTTAAGCTATTCACTTTGTCTATCGATGTGTTGCATAGCTTAGGTCCAATTTTAGTTACTCCCTCAATCTCAATTCTATCGGGCTGTTCCCTCGGGGCAATTAACGGCTGCTATGCCTTTTTCGTTCAATTTCTTCACTACTAATGCTTTATTTTCATCCTGTTATTTTCCCCGATTTCTTCGACGTAATAGTTAACCAAGTAGTAACGAACCCCATTGTTTAGTTGGCTTAACCTTTAGAACGCATCACGTTTATCTGTCTCCAAGGTTGGATCCCTGGTTTTGCGAAACAATTATTTTCTTTCACAAATAGATATGGTTATGATCGAGGTTGGTTTCTAAATCAAAAGCTGAGAGAGAGAGAGAGAGAGAGAGAGAGAGAGAGAGAGAGAGAGAGAGAGAGATTTTCAGGTTAATTGTAGTATGATACTTGACGCTGTTTCGTGGTTCGTATACAATGATCACCTTGCAAAGTTGCCAATCGGTCTGTTTCTACATCTTTTTTCACCACATTGAAAATGCTGTAATGCTCTGAAATTTGATAAACGAAAGAATCTTTTTCCCTATTGTAGTTTTTTTCAAACTTTCACTTGCCCCTGCAAGTTAGCATTTGTCATGAAAAGTATGATAGCAGTTGACTTGAAAATGTGGTATAAATTTTCATGAAAATCATGTTAGCATCTGACACGAAAAAGGTCACCATTTGTCACGAAAAATCATGATAACATCTGACGTGAAAATTGCGTGATTATTTGTTACAGAAAGCATGTTAGCATCTGACACGAAAAAGAAAATATAATTTGTCACGGAAAGCATGTTAGCATTGGATGCGAAAAAACATGTTAGCATTTGGTGTGAAAAAAATATGATAGCATTTGATATGTAAAGCATTTTATCATTTGTTACAGAAAGCATGTCAGCATCTGACGCAAAAAATGTAATATTTCATAATAAAGCATGATAGTATTTGACGCGAAAAACGCGTCATTGTTTATCACGAAAAGCATGATACTATCTGCCAGGAAAACATATTACTATTTGTCACGAAAAGCATTTTCGCACATAACGTAAAATGCATATCATTACATGACATGAAAAACATGTTAACGTTTGACACGCGTCTTCTACACGTTAGCATGCTAAGAATATTCAAACTCATCAGTAACACCACTATAAGATTTTATAAAACCAAGCTACAATCACTCTTGTGGTGTAGTTCATCTTACATTTGTGTGTCTGTCTCTTATTACCTATTACATAATCTCTCTCTCTCTCTCTCTCTCTCTCTCTCTCTCTCTCTCTCTCTCTCTCAGCACGTAGGCCTACAGTTTAGGATATAATCGTTATCTATTAAAGGTCCTGTGAAGTGTGATTTAGGGTAACAATAGACAGAAGTATGTCAGGTTTAAATTTTCTTGTCTCTTTAATGTGTTTAAATGTGGAATGATACGGAAAAATCAGTAGAAATGTGTCATGAAAAGTGCACGAGAGAGAGAGAGAGAGAGAGAGAGAGAGAGAGAGAGAGAGAGAGAGAGAGAGAGGAGAGAGGAGAGTTGAAGAATATTAGGGTGTGATTACTCCTTCCGTTTCTTTGACTTAACAATTTTTTCTTTAAATAGAATAATAGAAGTTATATGATTTGTAACGCTCTGAGAAGAAAGACTTACGGCCACATATTGCGAGTAATAGAGAATACAGGTGCCAGAGCAGAAGAGAAATATTTAAAAAATCTCAAGAATGTAAGAATGTCAGTTAATCTTGATTTACTTCGACTATTGAATATACACTTAAGCTGAACCGGATCTTTTCGGTTGTCGATGAAGCTCCAGTGACCACCTAATTCCACATACTGTCCTAAGTTGGAGGTTGGTGAGTTAGCACAAGAAGCATAGATAAAATTATAGTTCATTACTGTGCGATAAATGGTATTCTATAGCGGTTCTGAAGATTTTCTTCTAGAGTACCCACAAACTTTATTTTGCGAGTAAGCAGTTACGAACCAAGACTGAAGCAAGATCCAATATAAGGTAAAGAACGTCAGTAATAAAATTTTGAGATTACGTTCGTGAAATAATTGTTACGATAATTTGCATTATTGATTCGTTTATTTAGATTGTTCTACCTGACATTTTTGCCATGAAAAGCGGACGTCGAACTAGGACTGAAGCAAGATCCAATGTAAGTTAAAGAACGCTAGTAAAAATATTTTATTTGAGTTTGCTTTGTAGATATCATTATTACAGTAATTTGCATTATAGATTCGTTCGTTCGTTCGTTTTAGATTGTTCTAACTGTAATTTTTTGCAATGAAAAGTGGACGTCAAACTAGGACAGAAGGAAGATCCAATATCAGGTAAGAATGCCAGTAATAAGATTTTATACGAGCGTGCGTTCATAATACGAGTGTTACGATAATTTGCAAATATAGATTCGTTATTGCGGTCTGTTTAGATGGTTATAACTCACATTTCTGCAATAAAAAGCGGTTAGATTATAGATTTGATCGTTCGTTTGTTTTACATTGTTTTTACATATATTTGTTTGCAATAAAAAGAAGGCCTAGTAATAAATACTAATAGCGAACGTCAAACTTCTTTTCATTGTTTATCTTTGAAGTTACTGAACGTCGCCCTGCTCTTCCCAGCTGTTGAACTGTGGAATTCAGGACCTTCACCTTCAGTGAAGATGTAAATGTTTACCTTTGGTGAAGGAAATTGCCACCACGGAAGTCAATATGAAAGTAATCCTGGCCTGTGCATATACTAAACGGGAATTTTGACACATGACCTAAAAGGTAGGATAATAGGCAATGCTAGTTATGGCACTAGATAGACTTGTAGTTTCTTAACTACGAGAGAAAATTCAATTGTTGATTTCTTGAGCTCACCTTAGCATACCTTAGCGTAGGATAGAAATTTCTTTTTTTGTAGTTTAATTCTTTTTTGTAGCTTGATGTCCTCCCGACATATCACCTAAAATACTAGTAGTTGAACTTATATTATTAAGATAAATGTATTATTTCCCTTTTAACAATACGAACCCAATAGATAGTTACCTTTTTGATATAAGAGTATTCGTTTGAATTTTGGGACATGTGACACTAAAACCATTTTTTATGCAAACCGAAGCATTTATCAAGATAAGATTGTGTAAATTAGAATAGCTAAAGAGATTTTTGGTGTAGAATGTACAGTAGTTTGTTAGGACAACCGCTATCTTTCTTATTACATGTTAGATCGTTTTTCTTTATGGCAAAAATGTTCACTATTATGATCTGATATACCATAAGGTGAAGTTATTTTATCATTTTACCTTTATGATTTACTGGGGTGTATGTATGATAGCGGCCACCTGTATGTATTATTGTCTCACTTAGGTTAATGTCTAAGGGAGGTCGCAGGGGGCGTTAGCCCCCCCCCCCCCCGTTAGTTAAGTAGGTAAGGACATGGCTTGTAAGTTAGGTTAGGGGGGAAAGTTTAGGGTAGTTGATGTCCATATTTAATGAACGCGTGAGGAACTGGCCACTGATATACAAAGTCTCTTATTTACCTTTACCACAGCAATATTTTCTAAGTTCAGGGCCGTCCGCACACAAGTCACGGGCAGCTCCTGCATAGTTTCACAATTTCCCGATAGGTAGAGCCCATATCGGGATTAGGTAAATTAAGGTTAGTTTGTTGTCCCTTTCTATTGCTGTTGCATCCTTTTCATCTCCTCCTACGCCTATTGACGCAAAGGGCCTCGGTTAGATTTTGCCAGTCGTCTCTATCTTGAGCTTTTAAATCAATACTTCGCCATACATCATCTCCTACTTTACGCTTCATAGTCCTCAGCCATGTAGGCCTGGGTCTTCCAACTCTTCTAGTGCCGTGTGGAGCCCAGTTGAAACTTTGGTGAACTAATCTCTCTTGGGGAGTGCGAAGAGCATGCACAAACCATGTCCATCTTTCCCTCATCATGATCTCATTCACATTTGGCACTCGAGTAATCTCACTTATAGTTTTATTTTTAATTCTGTCCTGCCATTTACTTCCAATATTCTTCTGAGGGCTTTGTTCTCAAATCTAATCTGTTGGATATTTTTTCATTGTCATACTATGACTCATGTCCATACAGTAACACAGATCTCACTAAACTTACATATAACCTGATTATTACATGTAATTTCAGGCGTTTTGATTTCCAAATTTTACTTGACCTTGCCGTTTTCTGAATTGCTTTTTTTTAAACTTTCATTTGGGAAATAAAGTCATCTCCTAATCCTCGTGAGGCTGTGATTATAGATTTTTATAAGCCTATTGTAAGAATAAATTTCTTTTTTTCTTATTTAGACAAATATATTCCATACATATTTAAGTGTATCTTACCTTTAGAAGCTATTCCGTACCTATTTAAGTGTATCTTACCTTTAGAAGCTATTCCATACCTATTTAAGTGTATCTTACCTTAAGAAGCTTTTTAAATAATCAAGGGGTTCTTTAGCTCATTCTGAAAGTGTTAATGCTGATAAGATTAGGAAGTGATAAATTGATAAGGGTTTCCTTTTCTGCTGTCTTTTGCCAGAAGTATGGATCCTTGTCCTTATAGAAAAATTGAATGAGGATCAGTGTTTATTTGTGTTTATACTTATATATAATTATTAACCTTAATGTAAGTAGCTCTCTCCAAGTTTAGTATTTTCTTTATATTTATTTGATTCCTTGTACACATTAAAACAGTGGTTGAAAATTTCCTGAAGGAGCTACTATCTGCCACTGATAAGGATACTTCATGTACATACACATTAAGGAGATGATTAGTGATCAGATATTTATGGGATGGTTAGGAGAAAGTGTTATGGGGTAGTTTGAAATAAAAAATATTAATATTTAATTTTGTTGTTCCCGTGAAAAATACAAACCTTCCTCTTTTTACTTTGGAGGAGTATTATTTTGGCAAAGCTGAAACCCGCCAATAAACTTTTTTTGTCAGGGTGTAACTACCCACTGCTAGTTAGCGGGGTGGGGGGCCGGGTAGGTTAACTCTCCCGCTCACACCAGCACTAGCGACTAACCGTTACTTTTTATTTCGGTTCGGTAGAGTAAAGACATAAGCATTTTCTCCCGCCAAATTTTTTTCTAACTGGTTAAAAATAACTGGCCTAATGCTTAATAGAATGTCCTTTTCTTTTGAGCTTACTCGGAGTGACTTGTTGGGCAATCCTTCAGGGTATTGTAAACCCAGAAATGAGCTTTGGCTTCGTTTTGCTGGCAACACTTGATGTTGACCTTCATTTTGATGAGGCAGAACCTTAGCTCCTTGACGGAAAGTAGAGAGTACTGCCCGAAGGTTCGCTTCCTGGTGTTGGATAATTTTCTCTTTCGAGAGAAAGTAAACCTCCCCCAAGTGTTGAGCAGCTTTTCTCTTCTGAGAAGTTTTACACAAGTACAGGCGTTCATTAAAATTCTATGAAAGGATGAAACAAACTCCTTTGGTGCATGCGCTCTCGCCAAGACAAAAGCTCAGGGTTATTGCCACAAATACGGTTTACTACCGGTGGCTGGAGTCAGCCGCATGCATCAGTTTTCCCCTGGACACAACAAGTTCTCGTTAGACGCCAGGTTATTATTTCAAGCCTTTAGTTCCAAAGGAATAGTAGTAGATTCTACTTACGTTTACTAACGATAGTAAGCCCCTCCCACAAGGCAGCCAGACAAACGTTGTCAGCTTCTCATTACGTTTATGAACGTTAACAAGCCCGCTCACAAGGCAGTCAGACAAACATTGTCTGCTTCTAGTTACATTTTTGAATATTAGCAAGCCCTGCCCACAAGGCCAGCATGCAAACCAATGGGAGTATAATTGCTACACTAGCTGTATGTTTTGTTTTCGTGGGCGCATGCGCTCGCATCTTAAAAAGTACCACAGCTAGTCAGTGATCAAATTCCTTGGGCAATAATGCTGCGATTCGTCGCACATACTTTATTCCCGCATGCGGGCTCAGACTTGCTGTCAAACGTTTACCCGGAGTCAAAGAGGTTACGTATGCGCAACCACAGATGGACATGCCCATTTGCGAGCAAGCGATCTTTCTGCCGAGAGGGACTATAGACCATCTTACTATTAGAACTCCGTTCTAAAAAATCATTAGTGTTGATGGCTATATTCTCTATGGGAAACCAGGTTATGGATTACTTTTCGTCCTTCCCTTAACTAGACATACTGGATATGCGGTCCTACTGTCATCCCAGGCAGTTCCTTCCTAACTTCTGATCGGAGGTCTTTGTTTTTAAAAAATACTGAGACCAAACACTTCACATAAGCAAATCTGTTTCCTGGAAGGGAATATTCAAAACTTATACCAGTTTTGCCGATCGGAGACGAAGAAATACAAACATTTTCTTTGTTCATAGGAAGGATGAGATCTCAGTTACGAACGTTTATCAACCTTTTCCAACTGAGTTCCTGACACAATAATAATTCGGGCTACACCCATATGTTTTTCCGACTCCCTGGTCTGTGTTAGTGGTCCGTAGATGAACTTATGCAATCATTACTTGTCCAACAATAGATTGAAGATACGTCTCAGTCTTACCTTTTGGAAGTAGTTATGTGCGATCGGTCGTTACCGACCGGTCTCTTGCCTGAAAGCGATTGCTAAGGACATTCACTGTTATAACATCTTTCTCTAAGGAGTGCTGGCTACCCTGGTTTACCGATTTGTAACATACTTACTCGGCTAACTCCAATTGGATTGATGGTTGTTGGAAAACAAGATTCTCCCCCCCTTCATAGCAGGTGCGTGCAACTGGTTACACGTCTTGATATCAACTTGAGATGTTACTTGCTATGCAATCTCTAGACCCCTTGGAAGGAACCGAGGAAAATTGTCTTTTTGCTTGAAGGTCAAGGTCGTTTGTTCCACTCAGTGAAACTTGCTAGCTCTTTTGGGGCGGGGCAACAGGCACAATCTTGGGGTATTGTTGACCACCATACTGGGTATTGGTTGACAAGGTAGTCCAAAGCCCTTCTCATTTTCTGATGATGGGGGTGGGGGGAATTTTTCCCTCATGGGTAAGGCGCTGTTACATCCTGTCTCCTGCAGCCTTAATAGCCTTTTATGAACGAATTCCTCCTCCTGTAAAAGTGCATAATGCTACCCAGGCTGCTGCAAGAGGCAGATCGTACAAAAATAATCTGGTCCATTCTACTCAAGCATGAATTATTGAACACATACTAGTTTTGCGAGGAAATCTTGTGCAGTGTCGCGCACTTATTCCCTGAGGACACAGTCCTTGCAAGCGCACACAGATAGCAATTACTGGTAAAAACTGAGAAAGGCTTGCTTTTCCATCTCTCACCTCGGAAGCACATGCTCCCAGTAGGACGAACTGGAAGAGGTGCGCAAACCAGCGCACCCTACCAGCCTGCACCTTGCCAACACTCGCCTTGCAAAGAGGAATTACAGGTAGCTTCCCCTTCACAGACTGACTATCCTTAGACTGTTCCACCCTTGGTCAAGACCACACTAGGCAAGGTTATTTCCGTCAGGGGATCGAGTACTGGCAGAGCTTTCTCTGTTCGACAGCCTCCGATCACAGAAAGGCTTTGTGCACCAAGTTGTGAGAAAGATGTTTGGATACTTAGAGTACTAAGATCCTCTGCATCAGTCTGCCTGGTGAAATGGACTGTCTTCCGTGGTTGGTGTAATGGAAGGGGTATCTTTCCCTCTCGACGCCACTATTCCAGTAGTGTACATGTATTACCAGAGTTCTTTGTACTGTATACCTTCAGGAGGAAAAACTCTAATCGGTCTCAGCAGTGAAAGGTTACCGCTCAGTCATAAGCATGGCCTTTAGACTAAAAGGAGTCGATCTTTCCTCTTCGTTTGAGTTGTCTCTCCTCATACTGAGATATGAGATCACTTGCCCCCAGTTTGAAGTTAGACCTTCTTGGAACTTAGTTCGTGTCTTTCAGTCTCTGAAGGGTGCTGCCTACGAACCATTACGACAGGCAGCAGATCATCAACTCACTTCGAAGCAGAGAGAGTTACTGAACTTTATGATCTGTCTTGCAATGTCGTCCATTCAAGGGGATGGGGGAAGTGATACTCGGCTTCATCCCTGAGTTTAATGCTAAGACTTGATATCCGTGAGCAGCGGATCGTAGATTCTGTCCCTTTCGGATTGCGAGTCTTCGTTCTGTAACCGATGATCTAGATCAAATGTTACTTTGCCCTGTGAGGAGTTTGAGGTATTACTGTACCTTAAGTGCAGCACAGCATCTTGTCCCCGATTGTCAGCATACACTGTCAGCATGGGGAAGGTCAAGAGGAAGGTCACAAAGAATACCCTCTTGGCTTGGATTCGCTGGGTCATTGACCGTGCAATGAATCTTAACCCTCCTTCTGCTTGTCAACCTAGAGCTCATCATGTCATGAATAAGCACCTTCCTGGCGTTCAAATGTAACTACTCTGTGACATAAGTACTACAGGCGGGTGTTTGGAAGTGTCAGACGACCTTCACCGCCCACTACCTGCAAGACGTGACCCACAGGAACATGGAGATGCTCTCTGTTGGTCTTGTGGTGGTTGCACTACAAGTGGTTCAGAATACCTCAGGTTTCTTGATGGACAAGTAGCAGATGGTTAAGGGCATAGGTTACCCAGGATTAGTCTGGGATGAATATGTAAGAATGACTGGCTCTCTCTTTCTTTTATCTTCCCCTCTCTTGGAGAACAGCGCCTACGGTCCTCTGCAAGCTGGACTCTTGTATCTGTAGGTTAAACCATTTCTTTTTTGTAACTTATAGAAATTATACTTTTTCCATCCCCATACCCCTTGCGAGGATGGGATTCGGTAATTTCTTTGTTTGATTGTAAAGATTCCTATGGTTTCCAAAAACTCTTACCTAGGCCAGTCATATTGCTAGTATCACAAATGCACAGATTACTCAGGCTTCTACCCATGCGTTGTACAAATTAGCGAAGTGTCAGGGTCCTCCCTGTTACGTGCGAAACACGTACAGGAAAATCTCGGGTCATAGGCCAAGCAAGTAGGTTTGGAGATCCACCCTCCTAATGGATGAGGCATCCCTAAAATAGCAAAGAGTTTGTATTGAATGTCGTAACGAATGACAAATTTGAAATTAATTTTTATTTTTCCCACAATACAAACCTGTAGATATATACATGTATATAGATTGTCCTGCCATGACCTGTTCCCCCTGAGAAGTCTTGCCTGCAATCTAAAGTGAGGAGGCATCACTGGTATGTGAGTGAGAGGGGTAGCATGGTACCCCTGTTAACCCCCCCCCCCACTAACTAGTGGATCGGTAGTTAAACCTCACTTAAAAGTTTATGGCTATAGTCCATTTCTTTTAGCGATGCATATTTGCACCGACTCGCGGCGGTGCCCTTTTAGCTCGGAAAAGTTTCCGGATCGCTGATTGGTTAGAATTGTCTTGTCCAACCAATCAGCGATCCGGAAACTTTTCCTTGCTAAAAGGGCACCGCCGCGAGTCGGTGCAAATATGCATCGCTAAAAGAAATGGACTATAGTCTTCCAGCTTGGCTGGAAAATTATCATCATCAACATCTCCTCCTATGCCTATTGATGCAAAGGGCCCCAAAGGTAATCCATATAAATAGCTACAGGTTTGTAGCATTAAGAAAAATACAAATTACTTTCAAATTTGTCGTGTTGAAGAAAATCAAAATGCCAGACTTTCCTAAGAATTTTATTAAATGAATTAGAATTTGTTTTTAATCTTTGAGAAAAGTACAGTAAGAAATGAATAGTTTTAAATTTTCTTATATTCCTGTAAAACTTCTCAATCAATGCTTTTAGATGAGATGATTGAAAAATTAAGCAAGTGAAAGCAATTCTTTTAGAAACTTTATGGGAAACTAGCATTTATGAGACATAAGGGCTTTGTATGCTTGGAAACATTAAAAGTATTCTGAAAAAATGTAATACAATACAGCAGTACTGTACCTGAGTAAAGTATATTGTACAATATCAAACTTCAGTATTTATGAGTCACATTATAAGTATTTTTTTTTGCAAAGCTTTTTTTTCAGAACTGAGGCATTTTACAAATTAATCTGTGGATTTATTTAGCTTAGTAAGTTTAAAGTGTACAGATTAAACTAAGCCAGAAACTATAAAGAATTATTGTTGGGTGTGGGATATTTTGAATGTTGAAGTGCTGGCTATACAGTATAATCTTGTCTTTGTTACCTATCAGATTTTTCCACAAAGAACTGATAAGCTGACGGTTTATACTTTTTTTTTAGCATTGTTAGAAGGTTAAATGATTAATGTACAATACAAAGCAATTGTTTGGCATCTGTTGTAATATGGTGTAAGAGTTAAGAACAGCTTTTTATCCGAGGTCTCGACTTTGCAGATGGAACTACCACATCACATACGTACCTCAGAGTGCCAGAAGGCTCGTTATTCTAAGTCTGCTATGATTGGAGCAACGTTAGGTTTTTTAGTTCCAGTATTATTGCCTTTTGTACATCTAGGCGTAATATCTCACCTTTGGGATGAATTTAACTACAAGGTAGACCGCCGAGGATGTTCGTGTTCGTGTTGGGATACTATTTTTAAAGGTACTGTATGTTGAATTTTTTTTATTTTATTTCAGTATTAATTTTCGAGTGATTTGATTCATTATAAGCAGTTTCAGGTATGTGTCTGTGATATTGAAATTAGTTACTGCATCAATAGAACAGTACAGTAGGTGCCATTAAGGGAATACATCCATATCCATATACCAAAGGCAATTCCCCCAATTTTGGGGGGTAGCCGACATCAAAAAAAAAAAAAAAAAAAAAAAAAAAAAAAAAAAAAAAAAAAAAAAAAAAAGGGGACCTCTACTCTCTATGTCCCTCCAGCCTAACATACATACTCAATAATACTATATATTGATTTGATAAGTAGGATGTGTATTAGCTACTTATTTTGTTTAGTCTTTCAGGACAAAAATTGTAGAGATGTCTCTCTTAACTTAGCTTTTCACTCATATGAATATCCTTTTATTCTTAAGGACCTTTAGATTTCCGTATGTCAGGGTAATACTATTCTTTTTATTACCATTTTTGCATACAGGTAGCAAAAGATTTTTGATTTTATCATTGCTCATAATTATTTATGTCTTTCTTTGTTTTTTTTTATCCATATTTTATCATTGAAATAAAGGAAATACCCTGTAATGTATAGAGTTTTTCCTAGTGTTTTTATTTTTTTTGTCTTGTTTATCCAGCAAAAAGTTAGACAATTTTCATAATTGTATAAGGCCTGTTCTCAAATATTTTTTCTTATCTCTTTACAGGAATATATGAACGTGGGCCATCTGGATACAAGCATGTATATTTTAATATAACCTCCAACTCATTCAAGATCTGGTGTGTCACAGTGTTAGCCATTTTGCTTGTATATGAAGCGGTGAAGAAAGTTATTCGGCTGTACTTCTCAGGCCAGGTATTTACGTTTAAGGTTTTTGGCAGGATGAGATACCTGCTTGGTCCCAGTGCTTACATTAGCTTCTTTTGTTATTGCTGCATCATTGAAGTGTTTTCGTCCGAAGAAAGTATTGCCTTAGATAGCCGTACGCTTCAGTTTAAAGTGTTGATTGCGCTTCTGCACTTATTGTAGGAAGATGAGTCCCTTAGATCGTCACTTTTTAGATTTGTAGGTATCTTTACTTTGGATATTGTTAAACACATTTCCTTTGTTATAGAAAATACTTAGAGGGCATTAAAGATACCAATACTTCAGGTAAGAATGAGTTCAAGATGTGATCAGTACACACACACACTCTCTCTCTCTCTCTCTCTCTCTCTCTCTCTCTCTCTCTCTCTCTCTCTACATATATATATACTGTATATATATATATATATAGAAATTGATTGATTTTGAACTCAGCCAGTTGAATTGAACTTCTTTGATTGTCGGGAAAATTTCTTACTGAACCGGGACAGTACAGTAGTACCCTTACCTATGTTATTAACCTAAATTTTCAAACTTGAAACATTTTTACTTGTTTATATTCTTGCTGATTTGTGCACTTGACCGACAATAATTGGCTTACGATAGAAATTTTTTTAAGTACAGTACAGTGTTTCAGATGTCAAGCAGTAAAACTAATAATAGAGAAGGTTAAATTTTTAATCTGACAATGTCATTAAAGTTAAAAACAGTACTTACTTCACTTGTCTTTCCACTAAGTAGCAATGAATGAATGATTTGAAGTTCTCTGGCATCCTGACATTGAAGGTCATTGACGCCGAACTAAGTAGCAATATTGCTATTTAAGATAGTGATTGATCAGATACAAAGACAAAACTATTTCTAAATGAAAAGTATTATACATAAAAGCCATTGCCTTTTGCTGAGGTACCTTATCCATTCCTTCCAGGGGTGGGAGTTTACCTTATCCATTCCTTCCAGGGGTGGGAGTTTACCTTATCCATTCCTTCCAGGGGTGGGAGTTTACCTTATCCATTCCTTCCAGGGGTGGGAGTTTACCTTATCCATTCCTTCCAGGGGTGGGAGTTTACCTTATCCATTCCTTCCAGGGGTGGGAGTTTACCTTATCCATTCCTTCCAGGGGTGGGAGTTTACCTTATCCATTCCTTCCAGGGGTGGGAGTTTACCTTATCCATTCCTTCCAGGGGTGGGAGTTTACCTTATCCATTCCTTCCAGGGGTGGGGGTTTACCTTATCCATTCCTTCCAGGTGTGGGGGTTTACCTTATCCATTCCTTCCAGGGGTGGGGGTTTGAGGGTGGGGTTGTGTGGTGAACTGTACCCGGGGAGATCTCTTCATCTGATTGATTGGTTTAATTTTGTTTCTTGAGAACAAACATTAAGGATAATTCTTGTAAGATTTAGAAGTTAAAAGTCAGTAGCTTGGTTAAGCCATATTTTATTAATAGTTAAATATTGAGATGTTATTATTTCAAAGTGAGCTACTGTATCAGGTTATTTAAGGCAATATTCTGTATTTGCCAGTTGAAGCAACAAACGTTCCTGTTGTATGATGAATTTGTTTTGGCAAACAAAAATTTCATTTGTTTCATCATGTACTTTTTAATTTTTTTAATGTATTTTTGAGGAACTATTTTACTTAGTCCTCAAAAGATTTATACAGTTGGCAGTGAAGACATTTTGGCCTTTTATGATTTCCTTAATAGTAATTACTCCCTTCAAGTTGTGGCTAATCTTGCATAGCCTACTATCAGATAAAGAACCCCTCGGAGATAATGAACTTAGATTGGAACTGTTTGTATCTCTGCTATCTTTACAACAAACTCATATATTACCACATGGAATCTTTTTCTCTTTTTATTCTCAAGCTTTACGCTGCGAATGTCTTTTATTCACAGATCTTGCTGGTCTTTACCTTTTAGATATACATAGCAGATTATATTTTTATTTTTTTATAACATACCTCCTTTTTTGTGGGAAAACCTAAATTTAATCAAACCCCATGGGTGAATTATTCTGACTCTTGGTCTGAAAATATGAAAACAGCTGCCCATTTGTCTTCGAAAGACCCAAGTTGTGCATGAATGCTAGAAATTAGTTAAAGAGATAAAAAGAGGGTATTATCAAAGTGATATAAAGAAAATAATTGCTTAGCTTTTTGATGAATCTAAAGGTATTTTTAATCTGTACTCCATCTTGGATTTAGAATGAACCATTATTATGAAATACTACCATTGATGTACTTGACTTAGATTAGCCATTTATAAAATATGATATTCTTGAAATTATCTCTATTTTTCTTCTATATTGTGAAGATATTTTTCAATATTAATCTTACCCGATGATCATGTAGCTGTCAACTCTGTTGCCCAACAGAAATCTACGGTCGGGATACGCCAGCGATCGCTATACAGGTGGGGGTGTACACAACAGCGCCATCTGTGAGCAGGTACTCAAGTACTTCTTGTCAACAAGAACTCAATTTTTCCTCTGTCGTGCCTCCGGCTAGACCTACTTGGATACGCTGTTGATTCTGGAGTTATTGTTCACAATTTGGTGATGTATTTGCTCTAGAGTTTAGCCTTCGCTATTCAGGAAGCTTTATCTTTAGCTTAGCAAGCTTTTGGAATTAATTTGAATTAATTATGGTGACGAAGAGAGTATGGACTCTCTTTCACTTTAAATGGCCGACCCTTCCCTTAGACGGAAGTGTTGGTGTCGAAGAGAGTATAGACTCTCTTTCACTTTTTATTTTATATCTCTCCGCCATTTATAGGCCTCTTCGATTAACTTTCCTAAAAAAAAAAAAAAAAAAAAAAAAAAAAAAATATGCGACCTTTCCTAATAGTAGGCGGTCCTTACTTGGAACCGAAGTTAATTAACATTGAGCTCGTCATATCGTTTTTCCTGTTAAGAATTTATGCTATTTTAATTTTATGTTTTTGAAAGAATTTCTTTGATAAGTCTCGTACTGTTTTCAAAGTTGAACTAACGTTTTGTTTAGTCTCCGCAGTTATTGACGTTCAGAACGTTCAACTTGCGCTCTATCGTTACGATAGAGAGAGAGTATTCACGGTTTCACGTTGCAGTAAGAGTAAACCGATTCTAGCGTTTCGTTCATTCTTTCTTAGCTTAAATGGTTTTAATTCTAATAAAGGAACTTTTTATTTGGGAAACCTTTCAGTTTTTTTCCTTTAACAAATAATATGTTTTAACGATATATATAATTGGGCTCATCTCTCAGGTTCTAAGTCAAGAGAGAGAGAGAGAGAGATAGAGACGGAGGGAGAGAGAGGAGGATAAACGTTTCGTTCAAGCGGGTAACGTTGTTCTCGTTTTTTTTTTTTTGCTCTTCTCCCTAGTCGATATAGGGGAAGAAGGTAAAACGTTTCTAGAGTTTTATTCTTGTTTATTTGATCTAGTGTTTAGTCTCTTTTCCAGCCACTGAATTCTTTATCTTTCATTATGTTTTTCTGTTACATTGTAATACTGTTTTCGCAATTACTACCTTTTAATGAAGGATAGGATTGCGTGTTTCAGGTACAAACCACTTAAAGTTTCGAGTTCAGTGAAATAAGTGCAAACAGAAAATCAAAAGTGATAAAGTGATATGCGCAAAGTGTTACAGTGTTGCGTTCGAGGGTTCGTTTGTTCGTGCCAGTTGTTCACCTAGTCCGATACCTCTTACAAGCTCCCAAGCCCAGGGGAGAAGTAATGTCGAAGGACTTATGGGTTCATCAGGCCTTGATCGACGAACAGACGTTTCCTTCTGTGGTTTCGGGTGTATCTACACACGTTGCCGACGTGATCACCCCACCCACACAAAGACGAGAGAGCCCATTTATTCCTCGTCTGCGGAAGAGGTTTCTCGCAGAAACCATGGACCAAATCTTGCAGCTTTTAAGTGCAAGTCGGTCCCTTCCGCGCAAGTCCAACGGCCTAGGTGTAGCCACTGGGTCAGTTCGGACTCGCTGCAGTACGACAACTGCACACCTCCTAAGAGAGGCTAGGTGGTACCGCAACAGGCAGTAACTCCGTCTGTTGCCGCACTAGCTGTTTTAGACCCTCAGTCACAACGGACAGTAGCTCCGTTTGTTGTTGTCTTTCATAGACTCTAGTGGTCCATGCTGCAGACTATACAGTCTCAGCTTGCTCCTTCATGCAGGAGTATCATGCTGGAAGGTTGACAATGCAGCCTGTTTACCTACAACCCGCCGAGGTTGTGCGCTCAGCAGATACTGCGGCTGCCTGCTCCCACACCACACCTGTGAGAGCTCCTCCACCGATGCGCAGTCCTCACTGCCAGACGCATGTTCTTGCTGCACCATCTGCTAACATGCGTGAGCTGCCGCATCAGGAGTTGCCGGGTTCCAGCACTATGCGGCATTCTCCTCAGCCCATGCAGCATGCTCTGCAGACCTTACAGCATGCTCCGCATACCATGCAGCATGAGCCGCATACCATGCAGCATGAGCCGCATGCCTTACCTCATGCTCTGCATACCATACCGCATGCTCTGCATACCTTACAACATGCTCTGCATACCTTACAGCATGCTCTGCATTCCTTACAGCATGCTCTGCATACCTTACAGCATGCTCTGCATACCTTACAGCATGCTCTGCATACCATACCGCATGCTCCTCAACCCACCGCAGCCCCTCCCACGCACCAGCACTCTGCTTTTGTTGTTGCCAGCTCCCACACTCCGACTGCGGAGAAGGTTGACGATGCACCCGTGGGCCTACACCTCCCACGGTTGTGCGCCCGGCATGGCTTCCTGCTCTCACACTCTTGTTGTGAGAGCTCCTCCACCCATGCACAGTCAACCCTGCCAGATGTATGATGACTCCCACACACAGAGCACTCCGTTGCCGTGCGGGAGCTACCACAAGCTGCCGTGTTTTGACACGGTGTGTCAGCCTCCGCAACACACTGTGGTTACCGCCACTCGCCAGCAGCAAACTAGTCAGGCAGGAGTTGAGGCTTCCCCACACAACTTTGGTTGTTGCCAATTCACAAACTGTCATGCAGTTACATGACGTTGCCTTCTGGTCTGCTACTTATACACCAGTGCTGTATGTCCTCACGCTCCTGTTGTGGTTGACAGTTCAGCTTTTGACAGTTCACAGACTGTCAAGCAGTTTCATAACGTTGCCTTCTGGTCTGCTGTTTTTGCACCAGTGAAACCCTCACTGAGAGAACTTAGCTTTTCTCGGATATGGTTCCTGTAGATGAGAAAGTGCTGTTCTCCCTCCTTCTGATATTCCCTTGAGGACTCTGTCATTTGGAGAGGAGCCTTAAGCTGCTTAGCCTCCTATGGACTTTTATTTAAGCATAACATGCTTCCAGGGAGGGTAAATGGTTCCGCTTCAGTCGCTAACCCCGTCTGTTGCCACACCTGCTCCCATAGACCTTGAGCTTTGTTGCAAGACATGCAGTCCAAGCTTAGTCCTTGATAGAGGATTTTTTTTTTTTACGGAGTCAGTGTGTCACTGGGAAGACGTTCAACAACCAGCAGAGGTGACTTGTTGTGACGCAGTGCGGCAACCTCAGCAACCCGATAAGGAGTTGTCTGTACTACCCAGACAGTCTAGACAGTTTCGGGTTGTCGCTGTACTTCCTCGCTTCCCCATGGTTGACAGTTCACAGACTGTGCAGCAGTACCATGATCTTGTGTCCGGCTCCGTCAGACGACTGGCTTTTAAGAGCTCCCACAAGTCGTCGCTGTCTGGAGAATCTCAGATGGACTATGGATCTGACCAAGGAACTGGGCCTCCTGGTCAATTTAGAGAAGTCCCAGCTCGTCCCATCCCAGACCATTGTCTACCTGGGTATGGAGATTCAGAGTCGAGCTTTTCGGGCTTTTCCGTCGGCCCCAAGGATCAACCAAGCCCTAGAATGCATCCAGAGCATGCTGAGAAGGAACCGATGCTCAGTCAGGCAGTGGATGAGTCTAACAGGGACACTTTCATCGCTGGCCCTGTTCATCGAGTTAGGGAGACTCCACCTCCGCCCCCTTCAGTATCATCTAGCTGCTCACTGGATAAAGGACATGACGCTAGAGACGGTCTCAGTTCCTGTTTCCGAAGAGATGAGGTCTACTCTAACGTGGTGGAAGAACAGCTTTCTTCTCAAGGAAGGTCTACCTTTGGCTGTTCAGAACCCCGACCGCCGTCTCTTCTCGGACGCATCAGACACGGGCTGGGGTGCGACATTGGACGGACAGGAATGCTCGGGAACATGGAATCAGGAGCAAAGGACACTTCACATCAATTGCAAGGAGTTGTTGGCGGTTCATCTGGCCTTGATAAACTTCAAGTCCCTCCAGCTAAACAAGGTGGTGGAGGTGAACTCCGACAACACCACAGCCTTGGCTTACATCTCCAAGCAGGGAGGGACTCATTCGAGGAAGTTGTTCGAGATCGCAAGGGACCTCCTCATCTGGTCAAAAGATCGAAAGCTCACGCTGGTAACAAGGTTCATTCAGGGCGATATGAATGTCATGGCAGATCGCCTCAGCCGGAAGGGTCAGGTCATCCCCACAGAGTGGACCCTTCACAAGAATGTTTGCAGCAGACTTTGGGCCCTGTGGGGTCAGCCAACCATAGATCTGGTCGCTACCTCGATGACCTAGAGGCTCCCGTTGTTTTGTTCTCCGATTCCAGACCCAGCAGCAGTTCACGTGGATGCTTTTCTGCTGGATTGGTCCCATCTCGACCTGTATGCATTCCCGCCGTTCAAGATTGTCAACAGGGTACTTCAGAAGTTCGCCTCTCACAAAGGGACACGGCTGACGTTGGTTGCTCCCCTCTGGCCCGCGAGAGAATGGTTCACAGAGGTACTGCAATGGCTGGTCGACATTCCCAGGACTCTTCCTCTAAGAGTGGACCTTCTACGTCAACCTCACGTAAAGAAGGTACACCCAAACCTCCACGCTCTTTGTCTGACTGCCTTCAGACTATCGAAAGACTCTCAAGAGCTAGAGGCTTTTCGAAGGAGGCAGCCAGAGTGATTGCCAGAGCAAGGAGGACATCCACTCTCAGAGTCTATCAGTCTAAATGGGAAGTCTTCCGAAGCTGGTGCAAGGCCAATGCAGTTTCCTCAACCAGTACCACTGTAACCCAGATTGCTGACTTCCTGTTACATCTAAGGAACGTAAGATCCCTTTCAGCTCCTACGATCAAGGGTTACAGAAGTATGTTGGCAGCGGTTTTCCGCCACAGAGGCTTGGATCTTTCCACCAACAAAGATCTACAGGACCTCCTTAGGTCTTTTGAGACCTCAAAGGAACGTCGGTTGTCCACTCCAGGCTGGAATCTAGACGTGGTCCTAAGGTTCCTTATGTCATCAAGATTTGAACCTCTCCATTCAGCCTCTTTTAAGGACCTCACATTAAAAACTCTTTTCCTCGTGTGCTTGGCAACAGCTAAAAGAGTAAGTGAGATCCACGCCTTCAGCAGGAACATAGTTTTCACATCTGAAACGGCTACATGTTCCTTGCAGCTCGGTTTTTTGCTAAAAACGAGCTTCCTTCACGTCCTTGGCCTAAGTCGTTCGAGATCCCAAGCCTGTCCAACTTGGTGGGGAACGAACTGGAGAGAGTACTTTGCCCAGTTAGAGCTCTTAGGTACTATCTAAAAAGGTCAAAACCTTTACGAGGACAATCAGAAGCCTTATGGTGTGCTATCAAGAAGCCTTCTCTTCCAATGTCTAAGAACTCAGTTTCTTACTACATCAGGCTTCTGATTAGGGAAGCACATTCTCATCTGAAGGAAGAAGACCTTGCTTTGCTGAAGGTAAGGACACATGAAGTGAGAGCTGTGGCTACTTCAGTGGCCTTCAAACAGAACCGTTCTCTGCAGAGTGTTATGGATGCAACCTATTGAAGAAGCAAGTCAGTGTTCGCATCATTCTATCTCAAAGATGTCCAGTCTCTTTACGAGAACTGCTACACCCTGGGACCATTCGTAGCAGCGAGTGCAGTAGTAGGTGAGGGCTCAGCCACTACATTCCCATAATCCCATAACCTTTTTAACCTTTCTCTTGAATACTTTTTATGGGTTGTACGGTCGGCTAAGAAGCCTTCCGCATCCTTGTTGATTTGGCGGGTGGTCAATTCTTTCTTGAGAAGCGCCGAGGTTAGAGGTTGTGATGAGGTCCTTTAGTATGGGTTGCAGCCCTTTATACTTCAGCACCTAAGAGTCGTTCAGCATCCTAAGAGGACCGCTACGCTCAGTAAGGAAGACGTACTTAATAAAGGCAGAGTAATGGTTCAAGTCGTCTTCCTTACCAGGTACTTATTTATTTTATGTTATTTTTGAATAACTAATAAAATGAAATACGGGATACTTAGCTTCTTTGTTAACATGTATGCTGGTCTCCACCCACCACCCTGGGTGTGAATCAGCTACATGATCATCGGGTAAGATTAATATTGAAAAATGTTATTTTCATTAGTAAAATAAATTTTTGAATATACTTACCCGATGATCATGAATTTAAGGACCCGCCCTTCCTCCCCATAGAGAACCAGTGGACCGAGGAGAAAATTGAGTTCTTGTTGACAAGAAGTACTTGAGTACCTGCTCACAGATGGCGCTGTTGTGTACACCCCCACCTGTATAGCGATCGCTGGCGTATCCCGACCGTAGATTTCTGTCGGGCAACAGAGTTGACAGCTACATGATCATCGGGTAAGTATATTCAAAAATTTATTTTACTAATGAAAATAACATTTTAGAAATACATGTAGCTGTACAGTTTTGAGCTGAACCGCTGTGTAATGGGAAGTACAGTATACTGTACTCTGAAAAATTATTGAAACAGCTTGACATTAAACTTTTCGGTTTTAGTTATATATAGGCATTATTTTCATATCATTTAGCTAGAGACATAAGAAGATACTTGGGGTAAAGAGAGAATTGGAAGACAAAGAGTATGGTTTACCTGTCCTTTAGTATTGCCAGATATTGCCATATAATTCCAATACTACACTAGGGGAGCAGAACTTTTACAAGGATAGAAAATGGGATTTGTTTCAATCTTAGTGTAGATGTCGATATTGAGTCAGCTTAGAGAGAAAAGCAGCATGAATGTCAGGTAAGTATAGAAATAAGTAATTTTATTATTTAAAATTGTGTTTTATTCACTACGATATCCTAATTTAAATAATTTTTAAACATGATTATAATGTTGCATTATGCTTTTGCTCCATTGTTCCAACTAATTGCTTATGCCTAATTCTTGCCTTGCTTATTTATCTGATTATATAGAGCAAATGCATTGCAAATTAACAATGTAAAGGCATACTGTATACTGTATTATAGATTCCTTATTTTGTAACATAAATGCTTTACGTTCAACTTCCTTTCAGTGCTTGCTTTATATATGGTTTGAGCATCTCTGTTAAGGTAGTTAAAAAATACTGGCCAAACTATACAGTATACTGATTACTCACTTCAGATTCGGACATCTATGTTTGTACTCCTGTTGGCCAGTGTTTACCCCCATTATTATTCGTGGTGGTCGTACTTCAACTACTGGAATGATGATTTCTACACCCAGTGGAGCCACCAGCTGTTCTTCTCTTTTACAGAGCTTGCTTCAACTTTGGCCGTTGTTTATCTGCTGGACAAGTATGTGGAGATGTTTTTACCCAAGTAATGGCTTAAAAAACTATTTCTTGTATGATTTAGAGGCTGCAGTTATTACAGTACATTGCAGTCGCTGCATGTGATTTTCGCGTGGCATAATTAACGAACGAAATATTAATTTTCAACTCCGCATGTTGGTCTATGTTCAAATTACATGATATTTTGGCATTTATTCTTGTTTAGTTTAATAGTGTCATGTAAAAGATTAAATTTTTTTCTTATAAACATAAGACTTTGCTCATGGCATCACTGAAGGCATAAGATAATATTATAGTAATACTTTACATTTTTAATTTTGCTTACGCACAGGATCAGCGGTGTTTTTTCGTAGCATATAGTTTTGCATGATTGTGTTCAACATTTCATGATAATTTCATACTATGAAATGTAGATCTTGTTTATACTTGGAAATTACTGATTAATATTTTGCAAATTTAGATGCTGGATCATATACTGTAGTAAACGATTTTATATGAAATTAGTAAACCGCTTTATGTATCAAGTACACCAGTAAAGTTTAAAGTTTAATTTGTAAGAAAATGGAAAATTCTGGGTACTTTTGCTCTTAGCACTGTTGATTTAATTTGTTTTGGCTTTTAAAAATTGGATGAGGAGTAATATCTATAAGCATATGAGTTTATGAACTCCTCAGAAGGCTACCTTTTAGTATTCTGTAACTTGAGTTTGGAGTAAATGCTAATTGTTCCGTAACCGAAATACAAACCACGCTATTTACAAAGGGGTTACTCTTTTAGCGTAGCTGAAATGGCGAGCCATTAGAATTTAACGAGGGTGTATTACCCCCGCGCTAGTTAGCGGGGGGGGGGGGGGGGTAGGGGAGTGGTAGCTAGCTACCCCTCCTCCCCCTCACACACAGGTGAATACCCACTTTCACTTTTGGCTCGGACTGTGACAGACGTCTCTGTCTTGGTCCTCTCTTGGCAGCCATTGTTTGTTTGTTTTGTCTTTACTTAATCGCTTACTTTTCATTTACTCAATATATATGTAAACATGTTTTCATGTTTGTATATATATTTGAGTATAGAAATAAGTAAGTTTCCTTTTCAGATTTGTGTGTGTAGTGTACGATATCTACGTGGAGGCCTCGGCAGTTAGGCCACCATGGCGTAATTTTATGGGTTGCGATCGAGTTTGACTTATGTCTTTCTCTCTCTCTCTCTTGAGGTCGTTCACCCTTTTACTACGTGTTACTACGCCCTTGTAGCTTCCTTTCCATGGGGGGGTTGCTACGCCGTACGTTTGTCTCAATTAGTTATGAATCTAATTGTAGTTGTTTTTTGTTTTTCAGCTTGTAGAACGATTCCTTTGGGGGTTTTCGTTCTTTCTTTAGTGTTCATTCATTTTTAAATTACGTAATTACATAGTTACATAATTATAATTGTTATAATTCTGTTTTGGTTACAGCTCTCCTTCCACGAGTGTAAGTGGTTGTGAGGGCATGTGCCTGTTGTGTAATTCTTGTTCCTTTCCCTCGGGATTCCTCTTCGGAGCCTTCCCGGGTGAATGAATGTGTACTAATATTATTTGTTTTATTTTTTTACAGTTACCGATCTAGTTCGTTTCTGTAATATGGCAACGGTGTGAGCTGTCTGGTTGAGTCCTGGGGATTCGGCTGTTGCTACCTCCCCCCTTGTATTTTCGTCAGGGGCGTGTCTCCTTCTACTGGAAGTACTCCCGTGACGACGGACAGCTCTCCGGTTCATTTTAGAACTCTCAGAAGGCTTGCCTCCTTGGGCGGGTAACTTTCCTTCCGAGGGAAGTTTTTCCTGTCCAGGCTTGAGTTTTTCCCCTTTTGGGGGGTTCTTCTCTTGCCTTTTTTCGTGCGACTATGCTCTTGGTGCCGAGCGGTCGCACCTGCAGTTTCGCTCAAGGGGCTGGGCAACTGCAGGAGCTTCTCTTCGGAGGATTGCTCCTTTTAGGTCACTGGCTGACCAGTCTCTTCCACGAAGTGTTTCTCTTTCGTTCGCGAGAGAGTACTCATAGAGACTCCTCTTCGGAGGTTTCTTCTGTTGCTGTTGCTGTTGGCCTCCCTCGCCGTAAGGCCCACCGTCCGCCTCGTCGTAAGGGCCTCTCATCTCCCTATAAGGGTGCTTGAGGCGCCTTTTTGGATCTCCGTTTGCAGCCTACAACTCCTTTTTCTCGATCTTCCGCCTTGGTGCAGATGGACAGCAGTCTGATCTCGTCTTCCGACGGGCAACGGTCTTCCCGACGGACAACGGTCTTCCCGACGGACAGCGGTCTTCCGACGGACATCAGTCTCCCGGCGGACAACGATCCCTTCGGGGCAAAGGGTTGCCTCCCACGGGGGTTCTTCCCTTGCGTGTCAGGGTTTCCCTGCGCGCCCTTCTGCTGTGTTCTCTCCTGCTCCTGCTCAGTGTTAGCACACAGGCGCTCTTCTGCTCATCAGCGCTCTCCTGTTCGTCAGCGCTTTCAAGATGATCATCCCTGCGGTTCCTGTTGGTTCCTGTTACGCGCCCTGTGCGCCCACGTTCGCCCTCGCGATCTAGAACTTCGGTTCAGGTCGGGGTCAAGGACTCTTCTTCTTTGCGCAGGCTTCCACGCGTAGCCTTCTGCTCGTCAGCGATCATCAGCTCGCCAGCGATCATCAGCTCGCCAGCGATCATCAGCTCGCCAGCGATCATCAGCTCGCCAGCGATCATCAGCTCGCCAGCGATCATCAGCTCGCCA
This sequence comes from Palaemon carinicauda, assembly GCF_036898095.1. Classification (NCBI taxonomy): domain Eukaryota; kingdom Metazoa; phylum Arthropoda; class Malacostraca; order Decapoda; family Palaemonidae; genus Palaemon; species Palaemon carinicauda. The sequence goes on from NC_090733.1 coordinate 146,378,074, forward strand.
GCGATCATCAGCTCGCCAGCGATCATCAGCTCGCCAGCGATCATCAGCTCGCCAGCGATCATCAGCTCGCCAGCGATCACCTGTCTCTCGGCGATCTCCGGATCGCCCACGTGTGTTACAGCCGGCACGCCAACGTTCTCCAACACTTCTGAAGGAACATGGTTCGCCACCTACTAGCTCACCTGCGCATGCTGATCGCCATCGCGCGACCCTCAACTGCGGATGCTGATCGCCATCGCGCGACCCTCAACTGCGGATGCTGATCGCCATCGCGCGACCCTCAACTGCGGATGCTGATCGCCATCGCGCGACCCTCAACTGCGGATGCTGATCGCCATCGCGCGACCCTCAACTGCGGATGCTGATCGCCATCGCGCGACCGCACACCTGCGGATGCTGATCACCATCGCTCGACCCTGCGCATGCTGATCACCATCGCGCGACCCTCAACTGCGTATGCTGTTCGCCATCGCGCGATCGCCCACCTGCAGATGCTGCTCGCCATCGCGCGACCGCCGACCTGCGCATGCTGATCGCCATCGCGCGACCCTGGCATGCTGATCCCCATCGCGCGACCCTGCGCATACTGATCACCATCGCGCGACCCGGCGCATGCTGATCACCATCGCGCGATCGCCCTCCTGCACAGGCTGCTCGCGATCGCTCACCTTCGCATACTGCTCGCCAACGCACGATCGCTCACCTGCGCATACTGCTCGACCATCGCGTCGGCATATCACAACGCGCCATCGCCAACCTGCGCGTTAGCGCTCACCAGCTCACCACCGATCGCTTGTTGATCCATATCGCCAGCGGTCTTCCTCGCCCACGCGGCAGCACGTTTCCTCGCCACCGCGCTAACGCTTGCGTTCGCCGCCTCGGACTCGCTCTCATCCACCTGCCCACCCTCACGACCGCTCGCCTGCGCGCCCGCGCGACCGCTCGCCCGCGCGACCGCTCGCCCGCGCGCCCACACGCCCACGTGCCTGCACGTCTATGCTCATGCTCTCCAATGTTCGCCCATGCGCGAACCAACGGTTTTTCCATCGCGCGGACGGATGGTGTTCCGTCGCGCGAACCTACAGTGTTTCTTCGCACAAATGTCGGCTTGTTTCTTGCAGTATCCATTGCTCGTCTATGGGTTATCGCTCGCCGACCACCAGCTTCCCTTCCTACCACGCTCGCCCTCTTTCTGCGCTCCTTCGCTCACCTTCGTTTGCGTTACCGCGCATGGGCGCTTCCACGTTCGCCCACGCGAAAATCTTTGAATTTCCGTCGCGCGAGCTCCAGGGCGATTGCGACCACGATTCCTAATGGGGTTTTCGCAGCATGGCCAGCCTGGCGAGTTCTTCTGGAGCGTATTTCCAGAACACGGCCTCTCCCCGTAAACGCAGAGCATGGCACTTGCAAGAATAGGAGAAACTTAAGAGAGATCTGAGCAACACTCCTCTTTCCTGAACCTGGGTTAGCCCTTCCCCGTCATTCTCTGGAAGGATTTTTGGCGGGGGGGCTTTCCGTTCGAGATTTTTCCATCGGACAAGGGGTGACTGCTTACCTCTTCCTCTGGGAGCTTACCAGGTTCTTTCCCTCCTCGGTTACGGCCCGAGGTTTGGTTCAAGGAAGCTACAGGAAGATCAAGGGTACTTTCCTCCTCTCGAGCTCAGGCACCTTGGCCTTTCGTCGTTAAGTATCTAACTTGCGGACAAGCTCGATGTTGTACCATCTGGACGCGCTGACTGAGGGCTTCCTTCGGGTGTCTCATCTGTGGAGGTCGACGACCTCAGACACCCTTCCATCCTTGAGAAGAGTTTGTTTGTGCCCAAGGACAGAGACTTAGACAGCTGCTGTGCGGAGGAAATCGACTTCCGGTTTCACTCCTCCAAGGCGCTTTCTTCCAGACTCTGCAGGGCTCCAGCGCCCTTTTCTTTCAACCACGTCGGCCTAAGTTATCGGCTACGACAACTGGGACAAGGTGTCCAATTGCAGTTTCCTCCTGTCAGGAACAGATGGCATGGGAGACTCCCCCGGGGGGGCATAGTCCTAAAAGGAGTTCACGAACTCTAGGATTGCAGGTTTTTCGCTGGGAGGATGCTTAAGGTTACTCATCCGAATGACAGCTTCCCGATGCCCATTCCCGCACAATCTCTGTGAATAGCCAAGGATATCGCGCGTGCCGTCTCTGTCAGCGAATTCAGTGTCTCTGAACCTCTATGCCATAGCGTCAGCAGAGTTGCCCGGTTGGGCAGAATGATCCATACCTTAGGCGAAGGTCTTCCTTAGGATCATCGACGGCTTCACCCCCGGCCCCCTCAGTCGATCCTTTCTTGTAAGGAAGGATCTGAGAGGGGATGTCCGTAGTCGACCTCTCAGCCCTGATCAAGTTTGTCGAACAAACTTCGGCCAGCGTAGACCAGCAGAATCAATCAGACTGGTAACGAGGCGACAGGACTCCTTAAACCCTGGATCGGAAGGACGGGTACTTTCAGTTTCCATTCCATCCATCTTCCAGGGTGCTCGTCGAATTCAGCCTAGACTGCAAGTATTCCTGCTTATGATGCAGTGTGGCTATCCCGCCGTGGCATAGCAGGTTTGTTTCCCCAGAGAACTCTCCCTGCCTTCCTTTTGGCCGCTCAGGTGCAGGCTTCCGCCTCCTCTGCTGTTTGTAGGGCTGGTCAACTCCGGTAGGCTCGGGTTCGACCTTCTTCAGCGCCGGGACAAGCTTCCGGATGCTTACCATGAGTGTGGGCTCATGGTATTTTGCTTGGAGCCTTCTCTTCCTCTGCCTCAACATCTGGAGTATCTGGCCATGATATTGAGTCAACGGCCTTACCACGTTGGAAACCCCGCTTCTCGTCCATCCAGCGAGGTTAAGCAACGTCGGTACTTGGATGGGTGACCACCTGGGGACGCCAGATTCTGTTACCACATCCTCCGAGCCTTCCTTTCGGTTGACTGTGGCAAGACTGAGGAGAGTCGCAGTACCTGTTCTCAGTCAAGCAGAGCTTTCAGCCCTACCTTGGAACGTTTCCTAGTTCTCCTTTCCTCATTGACCCGTCTATAGTCCGAACGGTCGCCTCAGGATAAGTTCCATGTGGGGCGATCCAAGTTCCGGTGGCTTCAGGCAATGTTTAACCGGACTCCCTGGCCCTATGGGACCAGCGGAACTATTAGACCTGCAATGGGTGTTGACCTATGGAGCCTCTTGATGGTAGTGGATATTCTCGTCCTTTCCCCACATTCTTGATGCGGTTCTCGGACTCGTCAAAGGAAAGGGGGGGGGGGCATGTTCCGGTCCAGGCCTATGGTCAAGACCTGAAGGATACCTCTCCATCATTCAGGCAGGCTTAGGGGCCTTAGTCTGGCCCCTCTTCAGATCCTACAGCTCCTGCCGAGTCGCCCCGTTGCGCGTCGACTTCATTCTAACCAGCAGGGGACACATTTTCACACCTTCACATCTTGCAGTAGAGATACCGGGATGATTGAGATTCTCTCAATACCACCATCGGCTCTCTCATTCCAGGCAGGGGAATGTTTCTCTCAGACTATCCGAGCAGAGCCTCGTAGAGAGAGTGTACCTGGGGGTCTTTGACCTTGGGTAACCAGCAAGTGCTGGTCTGGGGGACCTGATCGCGACAGCTTGGAACCTCAAGCTTCCGCTATTCTTCCCCCCAGTCTCAGACCCCGAGACTCTGGCAAGATGCATTCCGGTGATGGTGGGACAACTTCGACGCCTGCGTCTTCCCTCCTTTTTGTCTGTGGACAATGGGTCTCAACAAGACCAGGTTGTCTGTCAACCTTTCAATGGGAGAGCTCCACTGGGACTATGCGCAGAACGGTTTCTGGACCCTCTGCTTCCCCTGACGGAACTCCCGGGAGAGCTTCTCCCACGGCGCAGACTACTCAAGCAACCACACTGCGACATCTCTCCCGAACCGGGGCGTCGCTTCGGCTTCATGCCTGGAGACACTACGCTTCCTCCTCAAGAAGAGACAACCCGCTACAGTCGCGGTACGGAGGTCGCGTCACCTGCGATAGTCATCCACAGGGCTCTCCCAGGCAAAGTGAAGAGTCTAAGGTGGTTGGTGCCGTGGGAGATATACCTCTTCCCTTGAGGCCTCTTCTCCAGCAATAACGGTCTTATTGCCTTTCGGCGGGAGGAAACTCCTTTCCGCTCTCGGCAATGAAGCCTGTCGCTCAGCCTTTCCCTGACCTTCAGGCTTAAAGGAATAACTTTTTCCTGCCCGCTGGATCTATCCTCGCTCATGCGAAGCTACGGTCGTCCCTGCCCTAGTCGGAGGAAGACCTCCAACTTGGAGCATGGCTCGGACTTTTAGTCCAATAAGAGATCTTCTCAAGACCCTTTACGACAGGCCTCGGATTGTATTCCGCCTTGGGTCTTCTGCTCACTCTGGCCACGGCCAGTGTGTAAGCAATCTTCTTGGTCTCTTACTACTCCCCCCTTTCTAAGGAAGAGGGGAAGGCAACATTCAGGCTCGCTCCTGAGTTGTTGGCTAGACTCAGAATCTGAGGGTCCCGGCCCTTCGGCCCGATTCATTCAAGATTTCGAGTCTCCATTCTGTATCTGATGTCCCAAGACCTTCTCTTTCTTGCCAGTAAAGGAATCGAGAGGTTAGCGCTGGGAACAGCTGCAGTTTGTCCTCAGTTGCAGCCGATTTGGGAGCACAAGGAGGACATGGGGGGAGAGTCACCAGTATACCTCTTCAGCCCGGACTCAAGGACATTCATCTCGACCTGTCTCCAGACCCTCCCCCGTCACGTCGCCTTACAGCACGATGTTGGATACATCGCAACGTCCCTCGCCTTCGAGTAATACTACTCTGTGACGCAGGTGCTACAAGCTGGAGTCTGGAAGCGTCTAATGACCTTCGCAGCCCGCTTCCTGCAGGGCGTGACCCACAGGAGTCTCGATACGTTTTCTATCGCTCTGTGGTGGCTACACAAAAGCTGGTCTAACCTCAGGCTCCTTTTTGGACAGGTAGCAGAAGGTTGAGGGCATTGTTATCAGGTTTTAGTCTGCATGAACGAAAGAAGTATGTCTGGCCCTTACTTCTTTCTTCATCATCCCCTCTACGGGGAAGCAGCATCCTGGTCTCTGCATAGCTGACCTCGAACCTCTGCAGGTAAACCATGCTTCCTTGTGTTCCGAGTATTGAGTCAATACTGTCGCGTCCCCCATACCCTGACGAGGTGGTATTGGGAACGTCCTAACCCAGAGTTCCTTCTGGAACTCCAGGTCAACTGCCTAGGACGGGTCACACTTCTTCCTTCACACACAAGCTTACGTAGGCCACATGGTTCCTTGCGGAGCAAGGAACTTGTGAGGTGCAGGGACTCCTTTTCTCGAGTGCGACTCACTCGGATTCTGAGTCCCCGGGTAAAGCCAAAGCCAGTATGGCTGGGGACTTTCCACCCTTCCTAAGGGGTAAGTCACCCTTTGTAAATAGCGTGGTTTGTATTTCGGTTACGGAACAAATGACAAATTCGAAGATAATTTGTATTTTTCCTAACCATACAAACCTTAGCTATTTACACATATTTGCCCGCCAGCCCTGTCCCCCAAGACAAGTCCTACCTCTAAGTGAAAGTGAGTATTCACCTGTGTGTGAGGGGGAGGAGGGGTAGCTAGCTACCATTCCCCTACCCCCCGCTAACTAGCGCGGGGGTAATACACCCTCGTTAAATTCTAATGGCTCGCCATTTCAGCTACGCTAAAAGGTAACCCCTTTGTAAATAGCTAAGGTTTGTATGGTTAGGAAAAATACAAATTATCTTCGAATTTGTCATATTTCTGTATACTGTACACACTATAGCTTGGCTTCTTGAGATCTCTCTATAGAAGTCTAACTTAATGAATGTTGTTTTGCATTTATAGTATTGGGCATGCAATGATAAATCAACAAAATAAATTTTTACCTATATGTTATAATTGAGAGGTTGATTTCCATTCGAAGTATATTACAAGTTTTGGTATTACAGTGTTTTTTGCTGAAAAACTTTTTAAACATCATTTTCAAGACGTCATTAGAAATATGCATTTTTAAATGCAATTTCTTAAAGATAAAAACCCATCATCTATCTTAGCCCATATTTAATGTCTTCACCAATCCATGACAGTTCATTCCTATAATTATTAATAGATGTCTGGTTAGTCAACTTCTGTGTGTGGCCCTTAAATGCTTAAGTTCTTGGTAGGAAAAAGCCTTAAGATTTGTGAATCGTAATTAGGAAGCTGAAAATTTCATTTAATTGATTGAATTAGCTGATTTAAATGAAGTTTGTCTAGACAAAGCAAGGAACACAGCAATCCTGATAATGATCATAATACAAAGTAAAACAAATTCTTTGAATGTTGTTGGAGACCATCAACTTCATTCTGCTTCTTAATTGGAACGGCACCCAATAATGAGAGTGTTCAGTACTCATTAGAATGTGTTGGGTGATCGATCTTGCGAATTTCATGGAAACCCTCCCTTACCATGGAAACATGGTGGATTGTTTGCTTGGCAGACACGGTAGGTGAGGTTAGGAGAAACAGATAGCCTCTGGGTAATATTGCACAACTGAATAGCATTTCTGTCAGGCCTTTATGAGTATACAAATTGCTTGGTCTTAAAGGCACCATGCAACACATAAGCTCCAAAATTTGTCCAACCGAAAAACTGTTTGCTATATTACAAAGCATAAAAGAATTATGCAACTTATAAGTAAGATACTGTACTATATTGTTAACCTGTAAACTTTGATTAACTATATCAAGGTTAAATATTTAATGCTGAACATAAGTCTTGAATAATTGTTTATGGTATATCTCCGTTCTGAAGTAAGAAAAGAGTAAATTGATAAGAATGAGAAAATAAATAGCTAAATAGCTAAAATATTAAAAATATTCTCAAAGAAGGAACTCAAACCTTATATTAAGAAATTTAATGATAATACCTATCGTGTATGGGAAGTACCAAGACTTATATTACAGTAATACCACTTCCTACAATGTTAATGAATTCCAAGAGACCCAACATAAGTAAATTTTTGACGTAGGTCAGATTTTCGCTTTATAAAGTGACATATGGAGATATGGTCATTATAGTGTATATGTACAGTACTTAACATGAAAAACTGCTTACAAAGTTCTTGAAGCAGGTATCATTTGATAAAAGCAAGATGCCGATGTTAAGTTTCCATGGGAAGTACTGTACTTTTTCGTTATTGTATGACAGAAACTGACGTAGGGTCGGGTAAAATGGCGCAACATGAATTTTACTTTTGTATTTAATATTTAAGAATGAACTTTATAAAAGTTGGAACTGACGATGTTGAATCAATGTAAAATGGGGTATTACTGTAGTCTATGGCATCTAGAGTTTTTTAATTTGGAATTTCTCTAATGATAGAGTAGAGAACAAATTATAATTAAGCAGACAACTGAAGAGTAAATATTGTATAATTGCTCTATAGAGAGACATGTAAACTTATTTATTTCAATGGTTGAAAGGTGCTCAAGTAATTGATTATATATCAACGAGGTAAGAGAAGGCAGATGTATGGTAAGAAAGACACAGAAATGCCCTTCTCTGAAATAAAAGCACTAGACTAGAGACTTTGTCTTATCATGACCGGAAAATAGAAAAATTTTAGCTGTAGTTTGGGTCTCATATCAAGTTTTTTGTGAATTTTTTTTTTATGTTTCTTTTTGGTTTTTATTTTATTTCCTTGTTGATCACCAGATAATTGTCAATCATCATTCATTCCTGTAAAATCATAAAAGCTTACGGTAGTTAACTTGACCTCAATTTTCTGTTTACCTGTTACAAAATTGATATCGTATTTTCTTCATATTTTTTATCCTAATTATGAACATTATGAAAATTCTTTGTTGAAATTTTCAAAAAGGAGGAGATTTGAATTTTTAAGAGAGCCCAAAAATCAGGATACTATAGTCTGTCTCCAAGTTTGTGTCTGTGAAACATAAAGATGCGTTTATTTTTTTTTTTCTGAAATCTATGTAATGTTGATATGTATTGTAACTTTAATATGAATTAGTGTACAGTATTTGATGGCATATAAGACATACCGAATTTTTTTCCTTAAAAAAGGGTAACAAAATCCCCAGCTCTTACCTACTCCAGACCCATCTTGCCTGACTCCATATTATTAGTGATATTTACTCAAAGGAGGTTATTATTATTATCATTATTATTATTATTATTATTATTATTGTTATTATTACTGCTATAAAATAGATACTGTACTACTGTTATTATCATTATTTTTGTATATTACCAGTACTGTAGAATAAATATTTGGAACAAAGTAAATGCTACCTACGCTGGTACTAGCTGATTGATCATACCCAAATATGCCTCAACACACTCATATCATTAAGCAGCTGAAAATTATAGAAAGAAAGAAATATAATTGATAGGAATTACACTAAGAACATGCTAAGCTAGATCCCACATATTGGGGAAACACTACTACTTAAGAGGAGTGTTTTTACTGTACTAGTAAGCAATCTTCTATTTCAGAATTCCTGCCAAAGGTCATGTTCAATATCAAGGCTAAAGTTTTGCATGGAATGACCTGCTAAGTTATACAGTATTTGCGGATAGAGCATGGAAGACTACTATTTTGAATTTTACTGTATAATGAACGCATATGTGATCTTGCATAAATGACACTTCAAATTTTGTCTCCAATACGATTCTCTATATGATTTCAATTTGTGTTACTGCATATCGTGTGAGTTCCATTTTTTCTCGATAGACTAAGCTAGGCTTAACAAACATCCGCTCATTGCCTTTCGTCAGCTTACTTCCATCTTCCCTCCTCCAGTTTCATAAGTCTAAAAAAATGGTGCTGTATTGCAAGTGTATAGTTTATTAAAGAATATAGTAAAAAAGGTTGAAAAATGGAAGTTTGATAATAAAAATAAATGATTACTCACCTGAGGTTCATCTGCCTTCCTCCTTGATGTATATCTTAGAAATATAAAATTTTAAATTTCCCATTTTCTTTCTCTTGAATAACATTTTCCTTCTAGTCTAGTATTATGCCCATATGGCAGTGTATAGCAATAATCATATCCAGATTGGAGGTCCTATTATAATCAACCTTTCAAAACAAACTTCTTGGTAGATACCATGGTCCCTAAGAGCGTTTCATCTGCTTGGATTTCTCCAAGAAACATAGGAAGGACTGAATCCTTTTTTCCGACAGAAAATCCTGAAAAAGAACTGTTGTCATTATCATCCCCTAACAAAGAATTCTCGATGTCGGTAATAGAAGGGTCTTTTTCCACATTGACTATGACTCCCTTTCTCTTCAACTTTAGCAACCATACCTGAGGGATCTGAATCTTTCCTAGGGTGTGTTCAAAATTAGCCAGTCATATACTGTAGGTATAATAGAACTATTTTGAGATGGAACACATCACCCTGGTGAATTACTGAGGAGCACTCCTAAGTTCTAAACACAGACAATTGAGTTGATGTATTTTCAAACGGTCTTTAAACTAAAGGAGTTTCTTTGAGTTCACATGAAGAGTGATGGTAAAATAAGCATCTGTCAACTCTTTCAAAAACATCAAATTTAATTTCCTTATGTAGAAAAAATTTCCTTACAATAAGTTGTTGAGCACTGTATACCTGTTAAGAACTGGAACATCTGGAACTGTTGTTGAGCACTGTTTACCTGTTTAGAACTGAGACATCTGGAACTGACCTCCAACACCCCTAGAAGATTTGCAACCTGTAATTTTGAAATATGGAATTTTTGCCAAATTGCTAAGGTAACTAGAAAAAGAAGTGTGTTCCTTTTACAGAGGAAAATTGTAGTATTAAGGAATTTGAAATCTCTCACCACTGAGAAAACCCTATAAAAGTGGGAATAGCATTTTCCCTTCTCTATAAGATTGGCAAGTCCTTTTGTAAATTCTGCCAGGTTTATGTTAGTCCAAAATACTGAACACTTACACTGTTCTAAAAGATCCCCCATGGAAGGAAAGTAATCTTGACTAAAAGAACAGAATGGTAGAAAGAAAAATCAGCTTTTCATGAGATCAACATTAAAGTCTCATTTTGCATTGTGTTAGATACCTGTTCAACAAAACAATGGATCCTACTTGTATTCAAAATGCAACCCAAAAAAAGGACAAATAATCAGAGAGTGCATCTGCACATCTGAAACTTTGCCAACCACAGAGGAACAAAGTTTTTCTCTATACTTGAGATTAAGTATAGGGAAAAAATAATGTAGCCTAGTTTGATATCTGAAACCTCTGCTACCAAATCTGTAAAAGTGGAAATCTCAACTAAACTCTCCTTGCAATTATCCCTAACCAACATGTCTTTTGTCAATTAACTAAAGAATAATGAAAATTAATTTAATGACATCTTGTTGACACGCACCAATGATTCCAGTAAATTGGTTTAATCTTGGAAAAGAGTATAGTCAATTGACCAGTTTTATGAATTACTTAATGCTTCTGTGGGAGATAAGATTGCAATAACAGACTGGAATAAGCTTTAGTAGTCTTTCCTTCCACTTTATCTGTAAAAATAAGAGAAAACTGTGCAGTTAAAGAAGACTTAATAGCAGCTGCTGTATTAGACGACATCGTAGAATAACCGTCATCAGAACTTACCTTAATTAATTTCTTCAGATGCATTTCTGCATTAAGCTTTCATTATCTGTATTGGTTTCTTTTAAATCAGCCTGTACCTCACTGTTTGGATCCTTCTGTGGTTAGGCAACATCCAGTCCTAAAAACTCAGGATTTCTCTTTTGTTTACTTCTATGCATAACCTTTTTGCCTGCAGTAGGCTAAGGTGTCTCATGACTCATTTTGCTGTTAGAAGTACTAGCCCCAACATTAATGGCAATTGTGAAAATTCGAGATATGGTAGGAACTATACGATAAGCCACTTTAACAGTAGCACAGAAAAGTTGCTAGTGAGTGTTTACTTCAATGGTTGTAGGGATATTAAAATCCACAGTCTTACCCTTTTACCCCCGGGCTATTTGGAACTTTCCAACCCTTAACCCCCAGGGGTTATTTTTTTTCAAGCACATTTTGCAGTATATTTTTTTTAAATTGCTCTAACAGCCTTAATTTTCGTCATAGAGGGGTCAGGTTGGTCTCATTCTCTTGGAAAATGCCTGAAGTTTCTCAAAAAATCATCAAAATTATGCAAAAAAAAAGCAAATAGCAGTTTTTTGCAAGGACGTACCAGTACGTTCATGGGGGTAAAGGGATGAGTTTTGTGAAACGTATCAGTACGGCCTTTTGGGGGTAAAATGGTTAACTTGGTTTTCTGACTCAGAATCTGGTAGTGGGATGGAGCTGGCTGGATTACAGAATGGTAAGGGTTACATAATAGAGGGACCTGAAGTAATTTGAGAGGGCCAGGCTATCAATTGTATAATGGGCTGTGTACCAACGGGCATAGTAGAACCATTCAGCAAAACAATGAATTCCCCTAGGGCTTGGATCAGGGCAGGTTAGGATAGTATCACTGCCTCCTCTCAAAGGTGCTTTACCCTTCTTAGGTTGCATAAGCATAGCAAACCTTTTCTATGACTCTTGTAAAATTCCACTAACCTAGTTTTCTCCAGATTTTATGCTGAACTAGAAGAAACTTATCTTTTATGTTTAGAGTCCTTTATGGAAACTTGTTTAGACATAATCTAGATATATTCTTTCATAAGAGGAACTGTCAAGTTCACAAACTTAAACAGATTATCTAAATCACAATGCTGCCCTTGGCTTGTGGCCTCACCCAAAAGGAATAGGAATCTTTTATCATTTAGCAACAATCCCCTCAAACATTTACCACTGGAATGCATATCTAAGCCAGAAGACATCCCCATTTAGTCTAAAGCTATTTAACTTCTAAACTCGAAACAAATTCTGGATTCATGGAACAAAAGGTATATTTGACTAGAATAGCAGTGACAAGAAGATTAAGATGGCATCAATTTGTTAGCTTGCTCAAGGGCCAAGGCTATTGTAGAGAAAGAAAATGGGAAATTCTTAGTTGAAAATTTCTAAGATAGTTGAGAAGGAAGCCAGATAAACCTCAGGCGATATTCATAGACATATAGATTATAAAACCAAAATTGTTGCTTCTATCAATGTCTAATAGCGAGAAAAGTTTGGTCCTTACTTCACTCCGCATTCTCTACACTACAGGTATAAACATAATAAAACATTAAATTGCCTTATAGCGCACCGTGCCGGTTGACGCCAGGTTTATTTTTCCAATGAATTACACTTTTGAAACAATATAGATGTAACATCACATTCTAATAACTTCAACAAACTTCTGTACTGATATAGCAGTGCATATTTAAAACAAAATGAACAAACTTTCAAATTAACATATAAGCCTCCTCTGCCGCCCAGGAAAAACCATAGATAAAAAACAAAATCTCAAGTTTTGAAAAAACTATGGAAACCTGTGTATCCACGGCAATAATGCAGAGTAACTCAAATTTGAGTGGTGGAACCTCACTCTTGTACTACTAATAAATAATAATGATAATAATATTAATAATAAATTCGACTTGCTCGGGCTAGCGTGCGCTAGAAAGTGACCACTTGCTAAATACCTCTTCAAACATCGAATACGTTTCACCCAACACTAAATTCTCATTGGCCACTGCCTACATAACAACTGAACTTAAGTAACAAGACACTTAAGATCTGCTTACATGTCGTTAGGACAATTATTTTTCGCTATACTTCGTAACGCGAAAAAATTCTAGTCCTTACTTCACTCCGCATTCTCTACACTACAGGTATAAACATAATAAAACATTAAATTGCCTTATAGCGCACCGTGCCGGTTGACCCTAGATAATACCAAAGAAAGGGAGAGAAGGAAAAAAATGGAGAGAGAGAAATAAATGCTCCGATTGAATGATTTACACATTTAACCTCTTTTTGAAGCCTTTGACAAACATGTTTACTTGAAACAGACTACCAACACTCATGTCTATGAAGACACCTATCATTGACGTTATCGTTTGCGATGTTTGAACTTGTAGCCACAGTTTTAACAAAAAATTATGTTTGGTTACATTACAGGAGCTTTTAAAAAACTTCTTAAAGAGAAATCGATCAAAGGACAAAATCATTCCAGCTTCCTCTGCATCAAGCAAAATACATCAAATATGGAAAAGCATTTGTGATAACTTCCGATATCAAAAACTAAACAGTATTGGCGATTTAATTTTTTTTTTTTTTTTTTTCCTGTTCAACTAAGAAGTCTTCAAATTACAATAAACTTAATTCCCCAAATCTCAGATAAGAACACTTTAATGATCTATCAAAATAATAAAGAAGTTTTTCAATATAGGAAAATATAATCCGCACGGATTCTGCAACACCATATCAAAAAGATCCTTTGTATGCACCGATCTACCAGCTTAATGTTTCACAGGTGCTTGCAAAAATTTAACAAGTGAATTTTCCGTTGGATCTATGTAACCCCTCATTTCATGCATGCACGTTATGGCATAAATAGCTTGATCACTGGAGATTACTAAAACGCCGGAATCTAATAGAAGCGTGATAAATAAAGCAACATACAATGGCATTTCGCTTTGCTCGTGACCATTATTGTAAGTTTCTCTTTGATGAAAGACAAATTTGTAGGCCTTGTCGGTGCTGCCATTCATCGATGATAGAAGATGCTCATGACAACTGAGGTCCCCCAATTTCCTGTCCAAATTAGATGCCACCGTTAAAGACGACTGCTGGCATTTCATTGCATTCACGATCCTGGAAAGCAGATTCCAAAAATAAAACAATGTACATATATACTTGTAATTTCAAAAACCTTTACCTTCTATATCAAAGTTAAATTTCAGCGAAAAATTTCCTTTTTTTTTTTTTTTTTTTTTTTTCTCTCCTTATCTTTGCCGTGTAATAAAACCTTTGTTACGTAAACACTCAAAGTTTAACAATAAAGTTTCCCTCGTTAATATGAACAGTCAAGATGCAGAGGACTTTCACTCAGGAATATTCTACTTAAGAATTTTTACCTCCATTTTATTAATAACCTTTGGTATAAAGCACCAAACCTCAAGTTAAAGCATCAATTGCCTCTGTACCTGGACACCAATATTAGAGATTAAAAACCTCAACATATTTTTAAAGGTAGCAAAACAGTCTAAAGAATTAATAACTCTCACAAGTCCATAACTCTGAAAAATGTAAAAAGAATTGACCATTCATCCATGTTAGTTGACAACACTTCAAAAAATCCGCTCTTTTGTACTCTTTCTGGGCTTACATACATTGATGACCTGAACAGTGTATTCAGTACAAGTTTAAATTCTTTGGTTTTCTACGATTTCCAAATCTGGCTTTTTGCTACCTACTTGCATTAAAATCGAAAATTTTATCTGGAACAACGTTCAAACATTGCCAAAGTACTTTACATAATTCTGTCGACTGCCTCCTGCTCCTTCATGTTTAATTTTAAAGATTAATTTGCTGTCCAGTTTCCAACCACTCTTTTCATGATATGAAAAAAAAAAAAAATGCGCTGTATTCATCGCTAAAAACTTCAGAATTACTCCAAACCTACTACTGAGGTGTCACGACATATAAATTTCCCAACACCAGAGGCATCACAATAGAGTGATAAACTGCCTACATCTGAGGCGTCACAATATAGTGATAAACTGCCTACACCTGAGGCGTCACAATATAGTGATAAACTGCCTACACCTGAGGCGTCACAATATAGTGATAAACTGCCTACACCTGAGGCGTCACAATATAGTGATAAACTGCCTACACCTGAGGCGTCACAATATAGTGATAAACTGCCTACACCTGAGGCGTCACAATATAGTGATAAACTGCCTACACCTGAGGCGTCACAATATAGTGATAAACTGCCTACACCTGAGGCGTCACAATATAGTGATAAACTGCCTACACCTTAGGCGTCACAATATAGTGATAAACTGCCTACATCTTAGGCGTCACAATGAAGTAATAGGTTAAATAAGTCTGATGCAAGTATATAGTTAAAGTAAAGACCAAAATAAAAAGAATGAATTTCTGCGTCAAAACGTGCTCTCAACCGGAGCATCTGATATTTCTTCATTAAGTTCTCAACTAGCTTTGCTCAATATGTAAAAATACAGAAATACTTTATCGTTTTCATTTTAACAATACCTTTCACGACAAATTTCGTGGAAATTATGTAACAGACAATTCTGTCCAAAAGATATTCGTTAAAATAACGTTTTCGTTAATTCAGAATGTTTGGCATCTAAACAAGGTCTTTAACGACATAGTTTATCCTAACACTGTAGTTACGAAATTCGCCTTCAGTATTCGTCCTCTGTAAACCTTTCCAAATACAATTTAGAGTCTGAAAACCAATTATACTTTCCTGTAAATAAATCCAAATCTTGAAGCTTTTAAAGTAAATAGCTAGCATCCAATGCCCCTTCAAATAAACCATCCGCAGCTATGCCATCATCTAAAAATACTTCAATCTTCACTTCCTTAGATCTCCAATATCTAACAGACTTAAGAACTTTAGTAAAGATGTACAGCCGCTTCAAAAATATCTAAAGAATATCCATTATAAAAAACTTTAAAATTTTTCCCCAATGAGAAAGATATTGGCAACGTTTTAATAGATTTCTATGCGATAAGCAGACTGTAGACTGATTAAATCCTTAAAAAGTTTGTAATAAAAAACCAGCCTTTGCTTACCATTTCCATTCTTGGTCACCGTCAAAGAAATTATTTCTTAGTTTTTCTGATACCAGTGTCTCCCATTCTCTTAATAAATTCTGATTCGTCCCTTTCTGACCTATTGTTACCCAATCCAACAACCACAGTAACGGTTTTGAAATGGAATTTTGTGATCGCCCTTTTAGACGTCAATGACTATCTTACCGGACCCAATCTAATTCTGTTCAATGTATTGTGAATAACAACAACCAACAGGCGATTAAAACAATAAAATAAAATAAACACAATGTTCCAATTTCCTTGTACCAACTGCTAAGTATACAAAAATAAAAACAGCTATATTTTCACTTATCTTTTCGACGTCTTTCTTGGTACATTCCTGGCTCCAATGTCAACTCTCGGCCTTTATTGAGCTCTAGACCTCTTCCATCAAAGTTGATATGAATCCACACTTTCCCTCGATCTTTAACTAGCTTGACACTTTCGGCGATGCTGCTCTTTGCGTACTAACTCGTTTCTGCAGCAGTTTTAGATGTTCCTTGTCCTCCAAGTTGATAAACAATCGCATCTAATGCTAATATATTCGTATCAGTTTCCTCAAAATAACGCGATGCTCATTCAAATGGTTTTCCATCATACTTTAACGAGGTGCGGATACTTGTTGAATATTCTGCTGGAAATCGGATAATAGATTTTCCATCACTTCTTGAAACGGTTTCAGCATTCTGATTGCTAACGTGAAAACACTATTCACATCTGAAGCTGTATTTGACCCTGCCTGGCGTCCTGGCTAATAAATTCGACTTGCTCGGGCTAGCGTGCGCTAGAAAGTGACCACTTGCTAAATACCTCTTCAAACATCGAATACGTTTCACCCAACACTAAATTCTCATTGGCCACTGCCTACATAACAACTGAACTTAAGTAACAAGACACTTAAGATCTGCTTACATGTCGTTAGGACAATTATTTTTCGCTATACTTCGTAACGCGAAAAAATTCTATTCTTTTTATGTTCGGTACTAAGATAGATGCTACTTCAGTGCTTTTTTATGTCTTTACTTTTTATATATCTTTTTTACTGTCGAGTGCAAATGTACTGTATATGCTATAGTCTACCATATTTTATTTTTGTATGTTTAAAGCTTATTTTTGAATATTAAACTTAGCCGGTGAATATATAAATAGCTGACGTCTCCGTCGGTCGACAGATTCCAAAAACTTGCGAGCGATCGCCATGAAGGATGCCGGGTGTGCCCACCAGCGCCAACTATCGGCCAGATACCGCATATACTTCTCAACCAAACCAGTTTTTTTCTCTGTCGGTGTTAAATACAACACTGATTCCGCTCGCGCTTGACCTCGAGTTTTCTACCGATTGGTGAAGTACTTGGTTTTGGTCTTATTGCTTTCGCCGTGTTGGATTATTCTATACTATCTTCAAAAGAAATGCTTTTGAAAGTAGAGGAAAAGTTTTTGCCCTTGCTTTTTTAATCTCGCTCTGGTTTTTCCATAGAGAAAAGATGGCCGACCCTTCCCTCAGTGTACGGAAGTGTGTTAAAGGCTTTTAGTAATTATTTTATCACTATAAATTATTGTTATTTATAGATTTACCTCTATATATTTTATATCTCACCCGCCTTTATTAGGCCTCTTCGATTAGCTTTCCATTTATACTAAACATCGAAGCAAATTTTATGTTTTTGTTTATATGCGGCCTTTACCTATTCTTTGTAGGCGGTCCTAACTTGGAAAACGAAGTTAAACAACGTTGAGCCCATTCAACTTTTATTTTTGTTTAGATTAAAACAGTTGCTCTGTAAGAGTGATGAGATGAATATTTTTAGAAAATATTTTAAGAAATTTATTCTTTGAATAGTCTTCGTGCTGTTTTTCAAAGATGAACTAACGTTTGGTTTATTTATGCTACACAGTTTGCGCTCTATCGTTACGATCGAGAAAGAGAGATAATCACGGTTTCACTTTGCAGAAAGAGTAAATCGATTTTGACGTTTTGTTCATTCTTCTTTCAAACTGAAGTTTTTTAGATACTAATTTAAAGGAACATGTTAATTTTCAATTTCTGAGTCCTTTCAGTTTTTTTCCTTTAGTCAAATAACCTGTTATTGACGAAGGGTGAGTTGGCCATTCTCTTGTGAGTGACGAGAGAGAGAGAGAGAGAGAGAGAGAGAGAGAGAGAGAGAGAGAGAGAGAGAGAGAGATATCCGATCTTTATTCTCGTCCCAAGTCTCTGTACAAGGAGTTTGGGAGCGAGTAACGTTGTTCTCGCTTCAGTTTTTTACTCTCGTCCCAAGTCTCTGTACGGGGAGAGAAGATAAAACGTTTTAGTTTGTTCCGACACAGACACTTACCTCGAAACACTTTGCATAGGAGTCACTGGTGGCTCCTCTCTAACGACCAGAGTTTTGCGTAGTTTACCCTACTATATCCAACGTGACCCGTTAGCGGAAGAGAACGTGACCTGGGGCAATGCCCCAGGTCAGCCATGTGGCGACGATCTCTACCTAGTCAGTATGTTTTCTGGTCGCGTTGTGTTCACACACACCGCTCCTCATTCTCTGTGCGACCCCCTTTGTGCGCGTTACTATGTAGTTACTACATGGTCTCGATTCCTTCACGAGTGATTAGTGCCTTATCTGTGTT
>NC_090733.1:146409482-146411982 GCF_036898095.1 Palaemon carinicauda
ATTATAAACTGGTGAAAGGATTGAAAAACAAATATAAAGCGATAAAAAATATTAAAGCCTCCATCGCTCGATATACGTAAGATGGGCTACGGTTTCGCAACGGATTTTAAACTTCGCAATTGCCAAGCATCATTTATCAACATTCATTCCTGTAGCATCTGTTGGCTGTAAATATCCATCACAAATCAGAGCTAACGAGTGAATTGCCAAACGTCCAAAATCTCTGGCTAAGAAACCAATACCACAATATCTTCCGGTGTGATTTTGTAGTTGATTTGAGGTAGTACGTCTTCGTTAAATCGAGCAAGCATCGGATTGCTTATGGGGTTTTGCCGGAAGAGGAAAGACGAAGGCAACTAAGCATAGATTGCCAAACGGACCAAATGAATGACAGGTAACAACTTCGAGGCTTATGAGATTAAAAGTACTATTGGATTATCAGTTCAGTAATTTTCTTTAGTATTTACAAATCGGGAGATTCTTAGCACCCCCGCTATGCCCCGGACTGGGGACTATTCTCTCATCTTCTCTTTCCATTGACTAATTCCATAAAGGATTCAGTGGCTAGGTTCATCGAAAGATAGCTAGTTCCTTGTGATGCGCAGTGCCTATCTAACTAAGGCAAGTAACCCCTGCCGGTCCATTTGATTAATTTTTATTATAATTAACTCGGTTAACATGGAAACATTTTATAGGTAAAATCATGTCTATTTAATTTCATTTTCATCTTCTCTATGGAACATTTTCTTTTTTGGGGTGATCACTGTAGATGTGGATCTTAAAAAAAATCTATGAACGGATTATTAAACTCTCAATTCTTTAAAGAGCTCCAAAAGGATAATACTAAAGGTTTCTAATATTAGTGATATTTTTGTTATTGTTAATTATCTTAATAATTTTCGTTATAATATTATTTATGAATCCAACTGGCTTGGTAATATGCACACCATAAACTTTTACTTTGTCATACTTAAGAGTAATATCAATATACTGAAAAAGACTAAAAATAAACATAAACTTCCATCTATCTCTCATAACAGCCATAATGATTTCAGTTATTTCCGGGAATTCCTTTACCTTACATAAAGGTAACGAATGTAACAGCCTAAAGCCTTAACTTCGGAATTACATTGTTTCAACGTATCATTAAATTATTGGATTACACAGATCACGTGACCTCGTTTTCACCAATCTCATCTCGAGATACGAACGAAATCATCATTTGAGGTTCCAAACATAATTAGCTATGATGCTTCAATTTTGGTTAGAATGCATTCAGGTACCCAAGGCTGTAATTTCCCATGTTACTTGCGAGGGGAAACTTTGAGTAGCAATTGATTTTTCAATTTTATTAATTATTATTGTTATTGTTATTGTTATTGTTGTTGTTATTATTATTATTATTATTATTATTATTATTATTATTATTATTATTATTATTATTGTTATTGTTATTGTTATTATTATTATTATTATTAATATTATTGTTATTGTTATTATTATTATTGTTATTATTATTATTATTAATTATTATTATTATTATTATTATTATTATTATTATTATTATTATTACAAGATAAGATATAACCCGAGTTGGAAAAGCAAGATGCTATAAGCCCAAGAGCTCCAACAAGGAAACTTTTTAGCCCAATGTTGAGAGGAAACAAATAGATAAATAAACTACCAAAGAAGTAATAAACAAACAAATTAAGATATTTTAAGGACAGTAACGTTAAATTAGATCTTTCTTATAAAACCATAAAAAAATCGGAAAATCAAGAGGAAGAGAAATAAGATGGAACAGCGTGCCCAAGTGTACCCTCAAGCAAAAGAGCACTAATCCAAGTCAGTGGAAGGCCATGGTACAGAGGCTATGGCACTATCCAAGACTAGATAGTGCCTGCACTATAACTGTTCAGTGGCTACTTTCCACTTGGTAAGGGTAGAAGATACTCTTTAGCTATGGTAAGCAGCTCTTCTAGGAGAAGGACACTCCAAAATCAAAATATTGTTCTCTAGTCTTGGGTAGTGCCATAACCTCTGTACCATGGTGTTCCACTGTCTTGGGTTGGAGTTCTCTTGCTTGAGGGTACAATCGGGCACACTGTTCTATCAAGTTTCTTTGCCTATTTTTTTGTTAAAGTGTTTTTAGTTTATAAAGGAAATATTTATTCTAATGTTGTTACTGTTCTTAAAATATTTTATTTTTCCTTTTTTCTTTTCCTCACTGGGCTATTTTCCCTGTTGGGGCCCCTGGGCTTATAGCATCCAGCTTTTCCAACTAGGGCTGCTTACCATAGCTAAAGAGTCTCTTCTACCCTTACCAAGAGGAAAGTAGCCACTGAACAATTACAGTGCAGTAGTTATCTATGGGATTAATTATCGTCTGATAAGTGGCAACCGATTCGAATGTTAACCTACCTTAATTAAAATTGATCTATTTGAACAATGGTTTGTAAGTAATTTATCTAGTCTTTCGTTTTTATATTAACCTCTTGAA
>NC_090733.1:146416982-146426982 GCF_036898095.1 Palaemon carinicauda
TCTCCGTAAAAATATACTGTTCCCAGCCGTATTTCAGTAAAATACAGGTGACTATAGTTTTTTACCTTAATTTATTATTATCTTTTTACGGGTTGGTAACCGTAATATCACTTCTTTACGTATATATATGTTTTTAAATCGGTTAATGCCTGGCTACATTTATTTCGGCAAATATTTGCTGGTTCTATAAGAAAAAAATATAAAATAAAAATGTAATACAAAGTGATAATTATTAATTTTCTTATTCTAAGGGAGATTCGTAATACCAGAATACAAATTTAAAAAGAACTAAAATGAATCTGACTCGGCCGGCTGGTCAACGACATTGTTTCACCATTTGGAACAAGCGCGATAAAGGAAATGAAGTCATATCCAGCGAGCGAAAAACTACAATAAATACAACAGAAATGAAATGGAATCACTCGTCGTATGTTGAAAAAAAACAACGCCAATAATAATAATAAATAAAAATTCCAATACGATACGATGGTTCTGGTTTCATAGTGAAGTCGCCGCTCGCCCAGAGGTCACACCGTGGCAATAGAAAACGGGGTCTCGTATGTGATTACCTCCTGGAAACCCGTTGTTTGTACCAATTCAGTATAGAACTCGTATTGCTTTCCGAGCTCGGAGAAGACTGAAATCATGGAATGATCGGGAGAATGTAGCTAGAAAGGATCTAATAACTTTTTTGTATCCTTATTGACAAGGATTTCATGGTGATATCGGTTTTATGTGGTGTGGATAAGATTCAGTTTCACCCCAGGAAGACATTTGGGTGTTTTTATATAGCCAGTCCTTTCTAAGAATAAATTATTTTAGCAGTGACTTTCTTCGGCCATTAATGACCATAATGGCTGCGACGTCACTTTTTCATTTTCTATTCAAACTCTTACGTTAAAGAACACAATGCTTATGTTCTTGTACTGTTTTTAATCGAATAGAATTAAGCCAATCGTTCCTAGTTTTATTAAGCAAAATTTACTATAAAAATATCAGACTTTTTAGTTTTTTAGGGACCGTTGCTTCATGTCAAATACTAAACACAAACATATAATATTTCAGCATAAACTATATTCTCTGTACTACATTCTTTGGTTTAAAGTTCTAATTATGTTTGGTAAAAGTTTAATCACGTCAATAAAACATCGGTTTACATGCTGTATTTATCCATACAACAGATTGAGGACACTTCCGTTTGAGATTCACTTTTAAATTTGCAATAATTTTTATATTGATCATAATAGTTAAGAGCAATGAAGGAGAACAATCGCTTAGATAATTGTTATTGCTATAATTTACGTTATTATTTTTTTCCTGTTGCCATTTTGATAGTGTTGCGATCGCTTCTTGTTTTTGTTCTTGTTCTTGTTCTTCTCCTCCTCCTCCTTCCTCTTTTTTTTCTTCTTCTTCGTCTCCTCCACCTCCTCCTCCTCCTCCTTCTTCTTCTTCTTCTTCTCCTTAAAATGTTACATTTTCTTCTTCTTCTCCTCCTTCTTCTTCTTCTTCTTCTTCTTCTCCTCCATAAGATGTTATATTTTCTTCCTCTCTTCCTCCTCCTTCTCCTCCTCCTCCTCCTCCTCCTCCTTCTTCTTCTTCTTCTTCTTCTTCTTCTTCCTTTTCGTCATCGTCTCCTCCTCCTCCATAAGATGTCACATTTTCTTCTCCTCCACCTCCTCCTCCTCCATAAGGTGTTACATTTTCTTCTTCTTCTTCTTCTTCTTCATACGATGTTACATTTCATAACTATCAGTAACTCTTGTT
The DNA here is from genome assembly GCF_036898095.1 of Palaemon carinicauda. Lineage (NCBI taxonomy): Eukaryota > Metazoa > Arthropoda > Malacostraca > Decapoda > Palaemonidae > Palaemon > Palaemon carinicauda. The sequence goes on from NC_090733.1 coordinate 146,418,747, forward strand.
ATCATCTGGGTATGATTTAGCCAAACAACAACGATCACTCCCGACATCTGTCATCTGGTCTTCTCGCACCTTCTCAAAACCGCAGTCAAACGACCTTCTCAAGGTTTTCCCAACACCTTCCATCTCTCTCTCTCTCTCTCTCTCTCTCTCTCTCTCTCTCTCTCTCTCTCTCTCTGTGCTCCGAGTGTCTGTGTCTCTCCTATATATAACGCAGCAGGCGCATCTTCAACATCGTCACATCCTTCTTCGCCTCCCGCAGGAGAACAGTTCAACGTCTTGGCATTTTGGGCTTTTATTCCATTTTCGTTCTTGTGTTTCGTCGACTGTGAGGAGTAAGAAAGTAGGAAGAAGAAGAAGAAGAAGAAGAAGAAATCGAGGATATAATAAAAAAAGAAAATTTATAACTTCGTTATTTGATAAGACTCTTCTACAAAAATGGCTTCTAGAACTTCATGTTTCATTGTGATGCTTGGTAAGATACTGATGAATTTTGAAGAAAATATAGTTTATTTGTCATAGGGGGAAAAACTAAATTTATTACTGTTATGGATTAAAAAGTTACATTTAGATATAAGTTAATTTATTAAATTTATTAGTAAATTTCCACCTTGCTCTAAGATAAAAATCAGTTCTCCTAGACTGTGCCCTTATCTATGCATATTTGTACTAGAGTGTAAGTGTATTTCTGTGTGTAGAAAATCACACACACACACACGCACACACACACACACACACACACATATATATATATATATATATATATATATATATATATATAGAGAGAGAGAGAGAGAGAGAGACAATGTCTTTTTAATGGTTTCACCCTCATAGATTAGGATTACCTAGTCGTGGCCCTCCTGTTATTCATGTTAAATTTCTGTTCATTTTCTCATTTCCCCATAGTGTCGTATATACAGTATAAGTATATATATATATATATATATATATATATATATATATATATATATATATATATATATATATATATATATATATCGGCAATTTCGTCTTCATGATACTTTGGTAGAAATAGAACATCATCTAGCCGAGTTCTTATTAGATTAGAAACGACAATACACGTGCTTACGAAGACGATAATAATTCGAACTAGTTCTCATTCTAATCGCCCTCTTCTCCAGCTCCTTCAATCATCCTCTCCCTTCTTTACGTTTTCGAGCAGAGAAAATGATCGCATCAATCAACGACTGAAAATCTGTGACGATCGAGAAAGGCTCCTGACGACTTTTTATTCTTGTTCGCGGGTTCAGGTGTCATCCTTTGTTGTTTTTTAACTTTTTTTAAAGATTTTCGTTTATTTATTTCCTTATTTCCTTTCCTCACTGGGCTATTTTCCCTGTTGGAGCCCTTGGGCTTATAGCATCTTGCTTTTCCAATAATAATAATAATAGTAATAATAATAATAATAGTAATAATGTCCCTATTGAAGAGATATCTTCAAGTTTTTTAACATAAGATTCTTCTATTCTTTTTTTTTTTTTGATAGGCTTTCATTTCTCAAAGATTTGAACAAAAACAATCAAGTCTCGTATTTCCTTTTTTAGCTTAACCCTTATGGCTGTAGATTTGCCGATTTCATTGATTTTGTTTTTTATCGATTTTTTTATTCAACTTATGTAAAGATGATTTACAGAAATCATATTCTGAAACTTTATATTCAACGTAAAACTTTTATAATATCAGAACATCTGTAGCAAAACATCTGTCATACAAAAGAAGTCACTTTATCCATATGAATGATTTGCTAAGATTTTTGTTGTTGCTTAGATCTTTATTCCTCCAGATCAAATATGAATTTTATTTCAACAAATATTACTAGTTTATAATTCTCAATGGACGACCAAAGGAACTAACTATCCCATATTCTGAACATTTTGTTTTTGAATCAATATCCTATATTCTCCAAATCCTCGTAGGACTTCTGGCAGGATCATCAAGAGCAGCGTACCTAGGATCTCCAAACCAAGGACCCAATGGATTCCCATCTGGAGGCCATGGGGGAGCTGGTGGAGGAGGCGTCAACACTAATGGTGGAGTAAATGGGGGAGGATTCAATAATAATGGTGGAGTAAATGGAGGAGGATTCAATAATAATGGAGGTACCTATGGAGGTAATGGAGCTAATGGAGGCGGTGATCCTATTGCCAATTTAGCGAACGTCATCCCAGGGGACGGCGTTCCAGGTCAAGATTATCCTATTTTGGCCTCCGTCCCTGACACAGGATTCGTCTGCCAAGGAAGGATTCCAGGTTACTATGCTGACACTAACCAACAAGCTGGCTGTCAAGTAAGTGTTTCATTCAATATTAATTTAGATGATATAAAGGAAGTAATGATTTTGTCGTGTAAAAAGAGAAAACAATATATATGACTTCTGTTACACAATCTGTTCATCATTACTGTGGAATAGTAAACTATATTCTGTTGAGTGTTAAGCTGAAACATGTTGCTGATTTAACCATAAGAAGCAGGCCAGGTAGTTATTCAGTACAAAAGAGTATCGACAAATTATCTTTATCTCTGTCCCCTGAAGGTGTTCCACATCTGCCAAGAAGACGACAGAATGGATTCCTTCCTCTGCCCCAACGGCACGATCTTCAACCAGCAATATTTCGTCTGCGACTGGTGGTTCAACTTCGACTGCTCGACGGCAGAGCAGTTCTACGGCCTGAATGCCAATATTGGTCAAGTAAATGGCAATGGAAATGGTATTGGAAATGGCGATGGAAATGGATACGGCACTGGAAACGGAAACGGTTTTGGCAACAGGAATGGAGGAACGGGTACCTCTTCTGGATTGTCGAACTCCTACGGCGCTCCAGGAACCGGAGGCGTCAATGGCGGTACTTCAGCCGGTACCGGAAGCACCGGCGGCGTGTCCGGGGGAAATGGAAATGGAGGTTCTCCTCAAGGACCTTCAGGACTATACCAGGCACCTAACTGAACCAAGACTGTTATTAATTAGAGCGATTTAGGATTGTTAATGTCTTTGAAAACTTCTATATCATGTTATCCTGTTCTTCAGCTCTGTTGGAGAATTTCGAATCTGTTACCCTCTATTTGGTGCCATAATAGGGAGATCATTTGAGCGCTTCATACATAAGTGTATTGTAAGATATTGAATAAATATAGCAATATAAAATACATTTTTTGCAATTATCCCTATTCCGTTGTAGCATAGACCTGTTACTTATGGAAAAGATTTCACGAGGTATATAAATTGGATCTTAATCTTACAAATAAGCAAACATATATATATATATATATATATATATATATATATATATATATATATATATATATATATATATATATATATATATATTATATAACATCATCACACACCTTAATCCCCCAAGATACCTGAAGGGGTGGCACAAGAATGGTACAACGTTCTGGTTTCTCAATAAGTGTCAAGTGGCCAGATTGTCAGATCTACTGCCTGATCTTGACCCCAGCAGCTGCTAGCACTATATATATATATATATATATATATATATATATATATATATATATATATATGTATACATATATATGTATATATATATATATATATATGTATATATACAGTATATATATATATATATATATATATATATATATATATATGTATATATATATATATATATATATATATATATATATATATATATATATATATATATATATATATATTACGTATATATATAATTTTTTCCTTTCTCAAACTATTAGATCTGCTGAAGACTACAAAGCTGGAAATCAGAGCAAAGAAGCAATATAAGTCCTTATCCTCTGCAGCAGGACTTGAACAGTTACATGAAAATTCGCCTTCAGTATATATTTAACCACTATGCTACCGAGGAGGGCATAAGTTCAGTTCCCCTAGTGAGCCCTTTCACCAATCGAGTTCAGATACAATCACCTGAGTTAACTAGATCTTTCTGTGTCATTATGTCGATGTTTTGGCCATGATAGATACTACTGATTACTTTTTTATCATTTATTAATATATTGATATTGGTCTTTATTTTGTTACAAATATTATCTGATAACTCGTGGCTTCTGTAGTGTGATGCTCATATCTTTAACAAGCTGCATATACTGTAGCTATCCTACTTGCCAACAATTTGAGTATAGAAAAATTTCAGTATCTTGGTTCCTCCCGAATTTATTTTGGGCAGTTCTGAAAAAGTCGAGCTTAACTTATTGGGCTGATAAATCTCTTTCATTGATGATAATAAAATAAAAAGTATCTCAGAAAAAGTCAGAGGTGGGTATTTGCATATTCACAAAATGTTGGTGTTCCCAAGGCCTCTGTGCTGTGATAGGCTTCAAGTCCACACGGAAGCCATTGTGCGTCCAACGTAACTCGTAAAAAATACTTGTTTAACATTTCCAAGCATCAAAATTAGTAAACTACACATGGGCTGCTTATCATCATCATATGTTATTGTGCTAACATTGTATCCACTACATAGCAGCCTGATTACATTCGTAGAGATCCAAATCTGTAGGGATTGATCCCTGTTCACACCCATGAAGTATGTGATCCATTGTCAGGATGGGTTGCGCACATGGGCAAGACCCCCACATATGAAGATTGTCTCCTATTCTTCCAGTGTTGGCACAACAAGAGCACGCGTCTTCCACTATGTTGGACAACCTAAAGTTAAAACAAGAAACTATACCGATCATTGATTCCTTGGATCTAGTGAGGTAGAGGGTTACTCTTCTTACCACGTAGGAATGGCTGAAGATTGAACAGCACTCTCCCGTGGGGCGTGTTTGGTGTTACACCTTTGGTGATGATTCTCCGAGAAGCTTCTACTTCCCTATGCAGGTCGTCCCTTTGTCCAATTTCATGGACATCTCGAGTTTTTCAATCGCTCTATGCAGTCTTTTCGGCTTGTTTGAGATACTCACACCTTTTTCTCTTTTATTCTGCACATTGATGATCAAACAGGACTGTATAGAGGAAGACTTCCTAAAGAACCTTTACATATGTTCTCAGTCATTTATGTATGTATGTATGTGTGTATGTATAATATATATATATATATATATATATATATATATATATATATATATACTGTATATATATATATATCTCCTATGCCTGTGTTGATGTAGGAGATGGGGTGTATATATTTTATGCATTTCTGCATATAAATTCTGACTCTTCCGGTTATGATTAACTGAACTGTTCAGAGACAAATTTTCATATTTGTAACATATTTATGTATCGCGATACACGTTACATTGAAACATGCAATTATAAGAGAGATACTTTCTGTTCTAAGATTTCTGGGGTGCATAAAAATTAGTGAATTTCTAATAAATGCAAATATACACGCAAGGAACAAGGCACAGACAAGAAGAATAAAGAGGCAGGACCAGAAAGAAACATACGGAGCAAACAATACAGTAAAACAGGAACTATGAATATAAGCAAACTTTAGGGATGTATGCCGTGACTGTATCTTATTTAAGGAATTCTTACAGCAAAATATGGATTGCTAAATTACAGCACACTCACGCAGCACAACAATTACGCTGTCATGATTAGAATGATTCTTTTTTATATCAAAGAAACGCATGTTATTTTCTTTGTCGAATTTTTTCTTTAACTGGCGGAAATTGTTAAGGGCAATTAATTCTAAATCCGATAGTTTTTGCAAGATAGTTAAATCTGATATTTTTTGCAGGATAGTTAAATCTGATAGTTTTAGCAAGATAGTTAAATCGGATAGTTTTAGCAAGATAGTTAAATTTAATACTTTTAGCAGGATGGTCAAACCTGGTATTTTTAGCAGGATAGTTAAATCTAATAGTTTTTGCAGGATAGTTAAACCTGATAGTTTTAGCAGGATAGTTAAATCTGATAGTTTTTGCAGGATAGTTAAACCTGATAGTTTTTGCAGGATAGTTAAATCTGATAGTTTTAGCAAGATAGTTAAATCTGATAGTTTTAGCAAGATAGTTAAATCTGATAGTTTTAGCAAGATAGTTAAATCTAATAGTTTTAGCAGGATGGTCAAACCTGGTATTTTTAGCAGGATAGTTAAATCTGATAGTTTTTGCAGGATAGTTAAACCTGATAGTTTTTGCAGGATAGTTAAATCTGATAGCTTTAGCAGGACAGTTAAATCTGATAATTTTAGCAGGATAGTTAAATCTGACAGTTTTTGCAAGATAGTGGTAAGCTTTGATTGATTATAAGCTATTTGTTCACTTATTGGAAACTATCTAAAGAACACTTCAAATGTCAGCAGTGTTCAGCGGTAAATCATTTTAGTAACATTCTTGTAAATCAAAATCTTTTTTGACATGAATGTAGGTTTTATTAAATTTTGTCACATATTTAGAATAGATAAAATCCAGGGAATCACAAATCTGAGAAAAGTATCAATATGGAATTCTTGAAGTTCATGAAATTTTTAAATTCTAAAAGCTCGCCATCATACAGATTTAGGAGCTTAAAGGGTGTCATGGCCTGTTGGGAACGTCCCTGACGGGTGATCGCCAGACTGGGGCTCGAGTCCAGCTCATACTCGAAAGTTCCTTTGGTCGCTGCAATCTCATCATCATTGTGAGCTAAGGATGGGGGGTTTATGGAAGCTTGTAGGTCCACCTTCTGAGTCATGAGCAGCCATTACCTGCCCCTCCTTGGGTGGAGAGTGGGCTTGGGCGTTGATCATATATGGTCAGTCTCTAGGGCATTGTCCTGCTTAATAGGGTAATATCACTGTCCCTAGCATCTGTCATTCATGAGTGGCCTTTAAACCTTTAAACTCCCGTCCGAGATATTCTACTCAGTCAAGATGAAGCTTCAGAATAAGGAACTGGTGAGTGAATTACAGTCTTGCTCTGTGAGCTCAACCTGGATTGTAGGCTGGATCTACACAGGCGGCTATTTGGCAGGTCTTAGCAGGCAGGAGCAGGCTGAAACTTATATTTGAAATACATTTAATGTATTGATGTCAAAGAGACCGTTCCAACAAGTGACTTCAGTTATCTGTTTAAACAGTCTTATGATCAATATTTCCTTAGGAGATATTCTCTCTTACTTCTCTAATCAAATATATGGTATGGTGTAATTGTTACTATTTTCCTTTATAAATATTTAGTAAGTGTATAAGTTACTGTTCATATGCTCCATTTACTTCAGCGTACGTGAAAAAGTAACTTCTATATTAATGATTGTATATACAGTATAATAAACGAACACATTTCCATTTGGTTCTTTTATTAATCATAACTTTTAGTAGCTAGATATAAATATAAATTTGTGGAATTAGTGTATTTCACGTGATATATCAATTCCAGAATTAGTGTATTTATTGAATAAATCCACATTATGTAATTTAGTATGCTTTATGTGCCGTTGATGGTAGCGAACTTCATAATCTTGCAATTGCATTTTTTGCAATAAAGACTTGCTTCGATTACTTCATTGATATCCTCATTAAGGAAGGTCGTTGATAATATATTTTCAGTTGAGTTAAATCCTCAGACACTTAATTTCTTTGTATCCTTTCTAACCATTCAGTTAAAATGACTGAGCAATTATATAGTCCTACTTATGTTTGATTAGATTAATAGGTAGGCCTATTCCATTGTTAAACCTTATACACTCAATTCTTTATATCCTCTCTAACCATTCAGTTAAAATGACTAAGCAATCATATAGTCCTACTTATGTTTGATTAGAATAATAGATAGGCCTATTCCATTGTTAAATCTTATACACCTAAATTCTTTGTATCCTTTCTAACCATTTAATTAAAATGACTAAGCAATTATATAGTCCTACTTATGTTCGATTAGATTAATAGGTAGGCCTATTCCATTGTTAAACCTTATACACTCAATTCTATGTATCCTTTCTAACCATTCAGTTAAAATGACTAAACAATTATATAGGCCTATTTATGTTTGATTAGAATAATAGGTAGGCCTATTCCATTGTTAAACCTTATACACTCTATTCTCTGTATCCTTTCTAACCATTCAATTAAAATGACTAGGCAATCATATAATCCTACTTATGTTTGATTAGATTAATAGGTAGGCCTACTTCATTATTAAATCCTTATACACTTAATTCTTTGTATCCTTTCTAACCATTCAGTTAAAATGACTAAGCAATCATATAGTCCTACTTATTTTTGATTAGAATAATAGCTAGCCTATTTCATTGTTGAAGACGATCATTACTGTCTATGTAACTTACAAA
>NC_090733.1:146431982-146436982 GCF_036898095.1 Palaemon carinicauda
GTATTTGCATAATCACAAACTGTTGGTGTTCTTAAGGCCCCAGCGTTGTGACAGGCTTCAAGTCCACATGACAGCCATTGTGTCCAACGTAACTCGTAAAAAAATACTTGTTTACCATTTCCGAGCATCAAAATTAGTAAACTACACATGGGCTGCTCATCATCATATGTTATTGTGCCAACATTGTATCCATTGCATAGCTGGCTGATTACATTCGTAGAGATCCAAATCTGTAGGGATTGATCCCTGTTCACACCCATGAAGTATGTGATCCATTGTCAGGATGGGTTGCGCACATGGGCCCTCAGCAGATGAAGCAAGACCCCACATATGATGATTGTCTCCTATTCGACCAGTGTTGGCACAACAAGAGCACGCGTCTTCTACTATGTTGGACAACCTAAAGCTAAAACAAGAAACTATACCGATCATTGATTCCTTGGATCTAGTGAGGTAGAGGGTTACTCTTCTTACCACGTAGGAATGGCTGAAGATTGAACAGCACTCTCCCGTGGGGCGTGTTTGGTGTTACACCTTTGGTGATGATTCTCCGAGAAGCTTCTACTTCCCTATGCAGGTCGTCCCTTTGTCCAATTTCATGGACATCTCGAGTTTCTCAATCGCTCTATGCAGTCTTTTCGGCTTGTGTGAGATACTCACACCTTTTTCTCTTTTATTCTGCACATTGATGATCAAACAGAATTGCATAGGGGAAGACTGCCCCAAAGAACCTTTACATATGTATGCATGGATATATATATATATATATATATATATATATATATATATATATATATATATATATATATATCTATATATATATGTGCATGTATATATATATATATATATATATATATATATATGTATATATATGTAAATGTATATATATATATATATATATATATATATATATATATATATATATATATATATCCTATGCCTGTGTTGATGTAGGAGATGGTGTGTATATATTTTATGCATTTCTGCATATAAAATCTGACTCTTCTGGTTATGTTTAACAACTATTCAGAGACAAATTTTCATATTTGTAACATATTTATGTATCGCGATACACATTACCTTGAAACATGCAATTATAAGAGAGATACTTTCTGTTTTAAGGTTTCTGGGGTGCTTAAAAAAATGGGTGAATTTCTAATAAATGCAAATTTATACGCAAGGAACAAGGCACAGAAAAGAAGAATAAAGAGGCAGGACTAGAAAAAAAAAACACACGTAGCAAACAATACAGTTAGACAGGAACTATGAATATAAGCAAACTTTAGGGATGTATGCCGTGACTGTATCTTATTTAAGGAATTCTTACAGCAAAATATGGATTGCTAAATTACAGCACACTCACGCAGCACAACAATTACGCTGTCATGATTAGAATGATTCTTTTTTATATCAAAGAAACGCATGTTATTTTCTTTGTCGAATTTTTTCTTTAACTGGCTGAAATTGTTAAGGGCAATTAATTCTAAATCCGATAGTTTTTGCAAGATAGTTAAATCTGATATTTTTTGCAGGATAGTTAAATATGATAGTTTTAGCAAGATAGTTAAATCTAATAGTTTTAGCAGGATAGTTAAATCTAATAGTTTTTGCAGAATGGTTAAATCTGGTAGTTTAGCAAGATAGTTAAACCTGATAGTTTTTGCAGGATAGTTAAATCTGATAGCTTTAGCAGGACAGTTAAATCTGATAATTTTAGCAGGATAGTTAAATCTGACAGTTTTTGATAGTGGTAAACTTAGATTGATTATAATCTATTTGTTCACTTATTGGAAACTATCTAAAGAACACTTCAAATATCAGTAGTGTTCAGTGGTATATTATTTTAGTAACATTCTTGTAAATCAAAATCTGTTTTGACATGAATGTAGGTTTTATTAAATTTTGTCACTTATTTAGAATAGATAAAATCCAGGGAATCACATATCTGAGAAAAGTATCAATATGGAATTCTTGAAGTTCATGAAATTTTAAATTCTAAAAGCTTGCCATCATACAGATTTAGCAGCTTAGGGGTTGTGGCGACCTGTTGGTAGCGTCCCTGACTGGTGATTACCAGACAGGGGTTTGATTCCCGCTCAAACTCGATAGTTCCTCTGGCCACTGCAACCTCATCATCATTGTAAGCTAAGGATGGGGGGTTTAGGGGAGCCTAAAGGTCCACCTGCTGAGTCATGAGCAGCCATTACCTGGCCCTCCTTGAGTGGAGAGTGGGCTTGGGCGTTGATCATAATAGTGTCAGTCTCTAGGTCATTGCCTTGCTTGATAGGGGAATGTCACTGGTCCTTGCCTCTGCCATTCATGAGCGGCCTTTAAACCTTTAAACTCTCGTCTGAGATATTCTACTCAGTCAAGATGAAGCTTCAGAATAAGGAATGGTCGAGTGAATTACAGTCTTATTCAGTGAGCTCAACCTGTATTGTAGGTTTCGTTCACACAGATGGCGATTCAGCAGGTCCTGGCAGGCAGGAGCAGGCTGAAACTTATATTTGAAATACATTTAATATATTGATTTCAAAGAGAGCTTTCCAATAAGTGACTTGAGTTCTCTGTTTGAACAGGCTCATGATCATTATTTTCTTGGGAGATTATCTCTCTTACTTCACTGATCAAATATATGGTATGCTGTAATTGTTACTATTTTCCTTTATAAATATTTAGTATGTGTATAAGTTACTGTTCATATGTTCCATATACATTAGCGTACGTGAAATGAAGTCACTTAGAGTTAATGATTGTATATACCGTATATTAAACATACATGTAAAGTATTAATAGGTTATTCATAAATCCTTAAAGGGCCTGTGCAGTCCTACACTGGAAGAGAAATTTATTGACATTTCCTTTGACTTACGACCTTAGCTCCCATTTGCTTCTTTTATTAATCACAACTTTTAGTAGCCAGATATATATTTATAGAGATCAATGTACAATTTTCTTTGGGATACAAAAAGCAATTCTGATAGGCATTCTTTAACTTTTTGTAAGTTCCCTCTACATTTTCCTAAGAGAACTTAGCTTTAATTTATTTACAGATTCAATGCGTACACGTGTGTTTAATTAGTGGAATTAGTATATTTCACGTGATATATCAATTCCAAAATTAGTGTATTTATGAAATAAATCCATATTAATATGTAATTTAGTATGCTTTATGTGCCGTGGATGGTAGCGAACTTCATAATCTTGCAATTGCATTTTTTTGCAATAAAGACTTGTTTCGGTTACTTCACTGATATCCTCATTAAGGAAGGTCGTTGATAATATATTTTCAGTTGAGTTAAATCCTTAGACACTTAATATCTTTATATCCTTTCTAACCATTCAATTAAAATGACTAAGCAATCATATAGTCCTATTTATGTTTGATTAGATTAATAGGTAGTCCTATTCCATTGTTAAACCTTATATACTCAATTCTTTGTATCCTTTCTAACCATTCAATTAAAATGACTAAGGAATCATATAGGCCTACTTATGTTTGATTAGATTAATAGATAGGTCTATTTCATTGTTAAATCTTATACACCTAAATTCTTTGTATCGTTTCTAACCATTCAATTAAAATGACTAAGCAATCATATAGTTCCACTTAAGTTTGATCAGCATAATAGGTAGGCCTATTTCATTATCAAATCCTTATACACTCAGTTCTTTGTATCCTTTCTAACCATTCAATTAAATTGACTAGGCAATCATATAGTCCTACATATGTTTGATTAGAATAATAGCTATTTCATTATTGAAGACGATCATTATTGTCTATCTAACTTACAAAAGGTGGGGCGATCTTAAACGAACGAACTAAGTCACTTCCTTGTAGAGCTCAAGTCTTGCGTCAGAAGACTTGCTTGGAAGACCGTTTCTATATTAGAATGGTGATCTTAATTTCTTGTGAACATATTCCTTTGTACCCAGTTTAATTTAAAGGGCAATTCATGATACATATATCGATCTAACTGATTGATTGATTGATGTCAGAAAACCTCAAATCAATCAGTTAGATCGATATATGTATTTGATAAATCACCCTTTTAATTAAACTACATTTTATTGATACGTATCATTGATATGGCAGTATGTCACTGACATAGGTTAAGAGAAATTGGTTATAATTTCATCCCCAATGGCAAGATTATCATATGCGGTACTTAAGAAACATATGAGAAACGCAAAACACGCATACCCCCGCCAACGTTAAACCCAAATGGACACATGTTTTTTTTTTATCGAAAAGACTCGGATAGTTGTTAGGATCTAAACGAAACTAAAGGTTAACAGAAGACATAAGCTCAAGTTAGATTTTCTTTACAAAAGTAATTGATATATTTGGTTACTAAAGGCTTCAAGTACGGGTTTATAGGTTTCGATTTCTTTAGCCTAGATTATTGGAAACACAGTAAGCAGTCCAACCGCTCTCCCACAAAAAGGCTCTTCTACCAAAAATGATGCATTCCTAGCTCTCCCAAGATCGTACTAATCAAATGGCACATATTCGAAAATATTTTAGTAAGAATTGAAAACTAGCTTCCATGTATAATTTTGCTAGGAAACATACAAACAACCTGAGCCTTAAGGATTACTTCCCTCAGCGCATATTGTAATAAAACTAAACATTGCAGACAAGAGGCAAGGAGAGCAATCACAACTATCTTGTAATTGCAAATATATTGGGATACCAAGTATGATTTATGGTAATGCTTTTGTTATTTGCTTGCTATGCTCGAGTATCATGTACACTGAATGATGATTCGTTGGATTCTTATAATCGAGGTATAAATTAAAGCTGAATATAACTCTCTGTAAAATGGAAGATTTGTGCTATGGGTCAAATGGAGAAACTAAAAGTGGACGTTCATAGCAAGGAATGGTCCAAGCAATGTTAGAATTATTTCGAGTAGTAGAATAAAGGTTTAAAGAATCAAGTGGACTCGAAGTAAGGAATAATGGCACAATAGGTAAAGACCACAAAGATTAAGTTT
>NC_090733.1:146444482-146464482 GCF_036898095.1 Palaemon carinicauda
CATATATTTTAACGAACAATTTTCGATAAGAAATACGGTTTTTATTTTGGTGTACTGAATTTCATAGGCCTATGTGTCCTGCTGGCCAGCGTGTCGTTATACAATTCCTACATTAGCTTGTATAAATCTGTAGTAATCTAGTTATAATCTTCAAATACAAATAAACAAATTAACATCTAGAGGGGCGCTCAGTAAAGCGCAGACCTCCGCCATGGCAGTTTATTGCTCGACCTTTTGCTTGATCTTGACCTTGACCTTTGACCTTAACCTTCCATAATTTAGTAATTCCCAGCTTTTTACGCAAGGTAATCCCTGCAAGTTTCATTACTGTAATATCAAAATTGTGGCCAGGAAGCTGTTCAAAGCAAACAAACACACACACAAACAGGGGTGAAAACATAACCTCCTTCTAATTTAGTTGGCGGAGGTAATTAAGAGGTTTTTCTTGAAGGAAACTTAAGAGACGCGTGTATGTGAATAGTCTTTATTTCAACATCCAAAATATATTCCTTTGTAAACTCTCTTCAAAGTACATTGGTCCGGACGAAAGAAAACAGGAAAACTAAGATGAAGTAAAATTTGCAAATATGTAAATATTCATACCATTATTTGTAGAAATATTCTATTGCGATTTAATATTAATATTTTGGCAGCAATATAAATGAAAAAGTTGTCCAATTCGTGAATGAAACTGAATGTTTTTTTACATTAAGAAATAATAAGTAATTAGGAAATAAAGCAGTTACTGTATTTTAAATCGGTTGAATTTTAGTTAAGCACAGTCTCTTGCTTATTAAAAACTATCGTTTTGCCATCGGTAGATTATATTCTTGTAAAAAACAAATTGGAGGCCAAATTTCCTCATTCGTCAAATTACATATTTTCTCTATGTCATGGCCGTATATATATTATATATATATATATATATATATATATATATATATATATATATATATATGTATATACTGTATACACACACACATAAATATATATATATATATATATATATATATATATATGTATATACTGTATATACATACATATATATATATATATATATATATATATATATATATATATATATTTATATATATATACATATATATATGTATATATTGTATATCTATATATACACATATATAAATATTGTATATATACATATACATATATGCAGTATATACATACATGTATATATATGTATGTATATACTGTATATATGTATATATATATACACATATATATGTATATATAAATATATATATATATATATATATATATATATATATATATATATATACAAAAGAAAGATAAAAAAGCAAGTTCAGACGAATCTAAGAATATCCCAAGATGTGCTAAGCTACTGTAAGACAACTATTATTGTCCCACTTACTGATGCAGAAAACTACAAAACTACCGTTATATGAAGGCACTGTGCTCTGTCCATATTGGTCCTTTCAGTATCGTCTCTTTATCATATATCACTTGTCATACTCTTATTTGTTTGTACCAAAAACTATAGGAAATATATCAATAATGTATGTATGTATGTATGTATGTATGTAAGTAGGTATTTATTATAATACGTAATTTTCCATGTATGTTTGATGAATAAATAACCCACAATTTATATAAAAAAAGAAATTTATTGAGTTTTTGAAGGGACCATCTCCCTTCCTCTTAGGACAACAAAACAGAAGAGGAAGGGAGGAAGGAACATAGTCCCTTCGAAAGCTCGATAAATTTCATATTTTCATAAATTGTGGTTTATTTCATTCATGTATGTATGATTGCTATGTTGTTTTCAACAACATATATATATATCAAGCTTTCAACACTACTTAAATTCTTTCATATTTTTATTAAAAGATATCTTACTATTGAAACTACTTCAATAATAGTTCACTGGTTCGCTCACTTTTCAATTACATATCAATAGTTCTAATCACTTCAAAAAGTAAAGGATACAAAATTGATTGAAAAATATCACATTGGATCTTTCATTGTTATTGAATGAAATTTTACGTTGTATGTATAGATGAAGATGATATAGTCCGATTTATTATCTAATTTTTATTCATGAACATCGGAATACATATGTAGATATTATGTATAAATGTCTGTATTCTGTATATATTATGTTATATATATATATATATATATATATATATATATATATATATATATATATATATATATATATATAATGTATGTATATGTATATATATATATACTTGCAAATGTATTAGTAATATATCTATATGTATATATATATACATATATATATATATATATATATATATATATATATATATACATACATATATATATATATATATATATATATATATATATATATATATATACTGTATATATATATGTATATATATATATATATATATATATATATATATATATATATATACTTGTAAATGTGTAAGAAATATATACTAGTAAATATGTTAGTAATATGACCATATGTATAGAAACATATATATATATATATATATATATATATATATATATGTGTGTGTGTGTGTGTGTGTATGTATGTATGTATGTATATATGTATGTATGTATATATGTATGTATGAAACTCGAATGATAAAAATAAGTAACTTTTACATATTATTTAGGTGTATACGACTTCTTTTGAATTTGCGTTAGACGTAGTCCAATCCCTTACACCTAAATCGCCCTTATACTTTCCAGCTGTAGACAGCATACGAAATCCACCATGCCAGTTTCTAGTCTTGGATTTTACTCATCTTATTTACGCTTCTTCTTCTTCCTTTGGATCATCCAACACCATCTGAGAAGGATTCACTTGACACAGCGTGTGAACTTTCTGTACTGTGACGGGAGCATCTGTAGGAAAACATTACACTTTATTATTATTATTATTATTATTATTATTATTATTATTAATAATATTAATAATATTAATAATATTAATGATATTAATAATATTAATATAATAATAATAATATTAATAATAATAATAATAATAATAATAATAATAATATATTATTATTATTATTATTATTATTATTATTATTATTATTATTATTATTATTATTACTTGCTAAGCTACAACCCTAGTTGGAAAAGCAAGATGCTATAATCTCAGGGGCCCCAACAGGGAAAGCCCAGTGAGGAAGGGAAACAAGGAAAAATACTATATTCCAAGAACAATGACATTTAGATAAATATTCCCTATATAATCTATGAAAACTTCAACAAAACAAGAGGAAGAGAAACGAGATAGAATAGTGTTTGGTCTTTTAGAGTTTGAAAGATACATGATATTAGGTTGTTATTCCTTCAATATTATTTCATTTATTAATTTGATTCTATAGGACTTACTCATAGCGAACCAATCCGTTACACCGAATTCGGCTCTGTAGGACGCGATAGCTTGGCGGAGAGCCGCTACAACGGCATACGCTAGACAGAGTGGCGGTTCTCCAGTTGCTGAGAAGTGAGGAAAAAATAGTTAAAGCAAAATCAACGGAAAGGAAATAACATTCAGAATACTTCTATTTTGATCAGTGTACTATATTTAATTACGTTTGCAATTTTTTATTGACAGTTTCATCGGAGAGAAATGAATATTTCTATAAAGAAGAGGGAAATCACAATAAGAATATTTATATTTTTATTGGTGGACTATATTTGATTACGTTTGCAATTTTTATTGGCATTTTCATCGGAGAGAAATGAATGTTTCAATAAAGAAGAGGAAAATCACAATAAGAATATATTTTTATTGGTGTACTATATTTAATTACGTTTGCAATTTTTATTCGCATTTTCTTCGGAGAGAAATAAATATTTCTATAAAGAAGAGGAAAATCACAATAAGAATATTTATATTTTCATTGGTGTACCATATTTAATTACGGTTGCCATATTTATTCGCATTTACTTCGGAGAGAAATAACCATTTTTTTTTCTTATAAAGGAGAAAGGGAAGAAAGAAAAAAGTACCTTTCGAACTGAGAACTCCCTTTGGTGTCTTTGGATTCGGTAGTAACGTTACTCTCATGTCCACAGGGATGTCCAGGGCTGTTGGTGGCTTGTATTCCTGTCAGTAAAAGAACAAATGAAGGATCTGAGGTTTTCTGGCATCCTAACATGGATGGTCATTGGCGCCGATATCTTTTATTACAAATAAAGAGTAAAAAAAGTCTATTAAAACCATAAAAATGAATGTTATAATAGTTAAATAGATTGTGAAATAAATCTAAAAATGCCGCTAGCATTGTACGACACATCAAGTCCAAGAATCTTGGCAAGGATGAACCTGCCATCCTCACCTCGAGCCTCAAAACAGAGAGAGAGAGAGAGAGAGAGAGAGAGAGAGAGAGAGAGAGAGAGAGAGAGAGAGAGAGAGAGAGAGAGAGATGTGACTCATGAGAAAAAGCAATAGTATATCAGTTTATATAGCAGTTTATCTCAGGTGGTTTATAGCAAATTATTTTTTTTGCCATTATTCCGATAATTGATCTATACATAATATAATGTAAATTTATGATATGTTGCAAATACAGAAATATTTATTACAGTGAACTAGATTATCTTAGTTATTAGTTCTAATATTATTAATTTAGCATGCACACTGTAATCAGATGCGTTGATATGTGGATAAGTTCTGTCTTGCTTTTGATGTTTTTTTTCATTCCTGGTGAAACTAAAATCTTCTTTGAACTTAAATGGTTGTAGAAACTTTCCTTGTGGAATGAAAATCATTTTTTGAACTTAACTGGTTATAGAAACTTTCCTTGGGGAATGCAAATCTTTTTTTAACTTAACTGGTTGAAGAAACTTTCCTTGGGGAATGCAAATCTTTTTTTAACTTAACTGGTTGAAGAAACTTTCCTTGGGGAATGCAAATCTTTTATTTAACTTAACTGGTTGTAGAAACTTTCCTTGGGGAATGCAAATCTTTTTTTAACTTAACTGGTTATAGATACTTTCCTTGGGGAATGCAAATCTTTTTTTAACTTAACTGGTTGAAGAAACTTTCCTTGGGGAATGCAAATCTTTTTTTAACTTAACTGGTTATAGAAACTTTCCTTGGGGAATGCAAATCTTTTTTTAACTTGACTGGTTATAGAAACTTTCCTTGGGGGAATGCAAATCTTTTTTTAACTTAGCTGATTATAGAAACTTTCCTTGGGGAATGAAAATCTTTTATTTAACTTAACTGGTTGTAGAAACTTTCCTTAGGGAATGAAAATCATTTTTTGAACTTAACTGGTTATAGAAACTTTCCTTGGGGGAATGCAAATCTTTTTTTAACTTAACTGGTTGTAGAAACTTTCCTTGGGGAATGAAAATCATTTTTTGAACTTAACTGGTTATAGAAACTTTCCTTGGGGAATGCAAATCTTTTTTTAACTTAACTGGTTGAAGAAACTTTCCTTGTGGAATGAAAATCATTTTTTGAACTTAACTGGTTATAGAAACTTTCCTTGGGGGAATGCAAATCTTTTTTTAACTTAACTGGTTGTAGAAACTTTCCTTGGGGAATGAAAATCATTTTTTGAACTTAACTGGTTATAGAAACTTTCCTTGGGGAATGCAAATCTTTTTTTAACTTAACTGGTTGAAGAAACTTTCCTTGTGGAATGAAAATCATTTTTTGAACTTAACTGGTTATAGAAACTTTCCTTGGGGAATGAAAATCTTTTATTTAACTTAACTGGTTGTAGAAACTTTCCTTGGGGAATGAAAATCATTTTTTGAACTTAACTGGTTATAGAAACTTTTCTTGGGGAATGCAAATCTTTTTTTAACTTAACTGGTTGAAGAAACTTTCCTTGTGGAATGAAAATAATTTTTTGAACTTAACTGGTTATAGAAACTTTCCTTGGGGAATGCAAATCTTTTTTTAACTTAACTGGTTGAAGAAACTTTCCTTGGGGAATGCAAATATTTCTTTAACTTAACTGGTTATAGAAACTTTCCTTGGGGAATGCAAATCTTTTTTTAACTTAACTGGTTGAAGAAACTTTCCTTGGGGAATGCAAATCTTTTTTTAACTTAACTGGTTATAGAAACTTTCCTTGGGGAATGCAAATCTTTTTTTAACTTAACTGGTTATAGAAACTTTCCTTGGGGAATGCAAATCTTTTTTGAACTTGACTGGTTGTAGAAACTTTCCTTGGGGGAATGCAAATCTTTTTTTTTAACTTAGCTGATTATAGAAACTTTCCTTGGGGAATGAAAATCTTTTATTTAACTTAACTGGTTGTAGAAACTTTCCTTGGGGAATGAAAATCAATTTTTGAACTTAACTGGTTATAGAAACTTTCCTTGGGGGAATGCAAATCTTTTTTTAACTTAACTGGTTATAGAAACTTTCCTTGGGGAATGAAAATCTTTTATTTAACTTAACTGGTTGTAGAAACTTTCCTTGGGGAATGAAAATCATTTTTTGAACTTAACTGGTTATAGAAACTTTCCTTGGGGAAGGCAAATCTTTTTTTAACTTAACTGGTTGAAGAAACTTTCCTTGGGGAATGCAAATCTTTTTTTAACTTAACTGGTTATAGAAACTTTCCTTGGGGAATGCAAATCTTTTTTGAACTTGACTGGTTGTAGAAACTTTCCTTGGGGAATGCAAATCTTTTTTTAACTTAACTGGTTATAGAAACTTTCCTTGGGGAACGCAAATCTTTTTTTAACTTGACTGGTTGTAGAAACTTTCCTTGGGGAATGCAAATCTTTTTTTAACTTAGCTGATTATAGAAACTTTCCTTGGGGAATGAAAATCTTTTTTTTAACTTAACTGGTTATAGAAACTTTCCTTGGGGAATGCAAATCTTTTTTGAACTTGACTGGTTATAGAAACTTTCCTTGGGGGAATGCAAATCTTTTTTTAACTTAGCTGATTATAGAAACTTTCCTTGGGGAATGCAAATCTTTTTTGAACTTGACTGGTTATAGAAACTTTCCTTGGGGGAATGCAAATCTTTTTTTAACTTAGCTGATTATAGAAACTTTCCTTGGGAAATGAAAAATTTTTTTTTTAACTTAACTGGTTATAGAAACTTTCCTTGGGGAATGACAATCATTTTTTGAACTTGACTGGTTGTAGAAACTTTCCTTGGGGAATGAAAACCTTTTTTGAACTTAACTGGTTGTAGAAACTTTCCATGGGGAATGAAAATCTTTTTTGAACTCAACTGGTTGTAGAAACTTTCCTTGGGGAATGAAAATTTTTATTTAGCTTAATTTGTTGTAGAAACTGTCCTGGTGAAACCAAAATCTTCTTTGAACTCTAAATGGTTGTAGATCTTGTCCTGGTGAAATGGATTTTTTTTAACTTAACGGATTGTAGGAAGCAATCCAGGTGAAATCAAAATCCTTTTTGAACTTAACAATAAAAGACCGAAAACTTGAACTTTTCCCTCTTTTTAACGTAAAGAACTAACCCACGTTCCATTGGAGATCCTTTGACCGGTCGGCTGATGAATTTTGATGAGTTCAGAGGTGTAGAATCCCAGTCCCATAATGAAGGCTCCTTCCACCTGTCCTACGTCCACGTAAGGATTCAAACTTCTGCCGCTGTCCTCTATTATGTCAGCCCGGTGAATCTGAGGAAAAAGGTTCAAATTTGCAGGGAATGTTTTTATGTTAAAAAGTCTGACATTATCTATTTTGATGTTGTTACTGATCTTAAAATAATTTATATCGATTATTCTTTACTTCTTATATAGTTTATTTATTTCCCTGTTTCGTTTCCTCACTGAGCTATTTTTTCCTTGTTGGAGCCGTTGGGCTTATAGCATCCTGGTTTTTCAAGTAGGTTTGTAACTTAGCCAACAACCACAATAACATAAAAAACAACAACAACAACAACAACAATAACAACAGCAATAACAGTAACAATAACAATGACAATAACGTTAACGATAATAATAATAATAATAATAATAATAATAATAATAAATATGTTGTTCATATTGGTTTTAAAATTTTCATGATTATTTCTACAGAGAGATTGGTATTTAATTTGCAATGATGCCTCCTTTACATATAGATTAATTGTATAAAAATAAAGCTTGATAACTTCTCCATCATAAAGCTCAATACTACACAGTATTCTAGAATTTTCATTCTAGCTGTGACCAGATTGTTGAATGATAGTTCTAATCAGGCAGTTAAGGCTCGTTTTATAATTTATATATGACTGATCTATTTTAACGTTGTTACTGATCTCGAGATATTCCATATCATTTATATCTAGTTTATTTGCTATTCGTTTATTCCATTTCCTTACTGGGCTACTTTCCCTGTTGTAGCCATTGGGTTTGTAGCATTCTGCTTTTAAAACAGGCTTGGTACCTTAAGCTATTATTATTATTATTATTATTATTATTATTATTATTATTATTATTATTATTATTATCATTTGCTAAGCTACAACCATTTGCTAAGCTACAACCTAGTTGGAAAAGCAGGATGCTATAAGCCCAAGGGCTCCAACGGCGAAAATAGCTCAGTAAGGAAAGGAAATAAGAAAATAAACTACAAGAGAAGTAATGAACAATATAAAATATTTTAACAGTAACAACATTAAAACAGATCTTTCATATATAGACTATTAAAACTTAAAAAAAAAAAGAGTAAGAGAAATAAGATAGAAAAAATGTTACCGAATGTACCCTCAAGCAAAAGAACTCCACCCCAAGACAGCCGAAGACCATGGTACAGAGGCTATGGTACTATCCAGGACTAGAGAATATTAGTTTGATTTTGGAGTGTCCTAGATGAGATACCTATGACTAATATGTTCCTTATTATAAGGAGCCAATCGAAGTGGTCCCATCACTAATTGTTTATTAAAAACAGTGTCTCTCTAAAGCAGTAGTTTCCAAACTTTTTTCAGTCATCTCATCAACATCTCGTCTTTTAGAGATAGCACCCAGAAGCATATAGATAAAAATCTTTAAGCATATCCTGGTCTAATTTTCTCTACATTAACCTACCCTTCTGTTTGGTGGCCAATATCTTACGTGGGAGACACGCTCAACGTAGAATGCTCTAGTGCTAGTGGTTCCCAAACTTTTTTCTGTCATTTCCCCCTTCCACCCAGTTCAACCATCCAGATTTCCCTCTTCATGTGTATGAGGGAAAGAGTTGTGAAGACACACTTGAGACTATTTACTAGTTTATTTGTTAAATGCGCAAATATACTGATAAACATATAATTACAGAGTAAATTGGATAGAGAGCAGTTAGTAACAACTAAGCATAGCCTTAGAGCCGGTTAATAACAAATAAAAGGATTTTTGTTTGCTCTTCTACATTAGAATTAAATTAGTGGAAGGGTGAGGCTGCTTCTTGTGCACATTTTCTGCTTGTTTTAGTTAGTAGGTAGTGTAATTATTTCCCCCCCTGGAAGCTTCAAATTTCCCCCTAGGGGGAAATTTCCCCCAGTTTGGGAACCACTGCTCTAAAGGAATCATAACTTACCACATAAACGCCAGTCAATGCATCAATCTCCACTTCCAGACAACACGCCCCCCAGATGTCATAACTCTCTGGATTGTGTTCGCTGTTGGTCCTGAAATGCAGGAAGATAATATGAATACACTTCTAAGACTCTGTGGATTAAGAGTTTCTGATCATTTACAAGGCTTAAATTGTATGCTTCCAAAAGCATTCTTTGTATTTTATTTGGTTTTGGCAAAAGTACAGGAAAAATCAGAGCCTTCTAAATCAAAGTACTTTATATTCTCAAGAACTACTTTTCAAAAAGTATCCTGTGTTAACTTACTGTTATATGATTTACATATCAAACGTCCTTTATGGTATAATATTTTAACTTCTTAATGGCTATTACCATTGACTTCATAAAACTTCCTGTAGACAATAACCTTTCATATCTCGAAAATTATCTTTTATCATATTCCTGAATATAAATGACTCTATTGACTTAACTTTTAACATCCAAAAACCAAACGGTCCTTCAGTACTTAAAAAGTAACCTTTATCAACTTCGTAAAAAGAACAACTTTTTCAACTTATTAACTCTCACCAAAAACGCTCCGAGAGATCGACATTCTCAGCGTAGCATTTCTTCACCAGCTTCTCCCAAGACGGTTCTTCCTCGTCGTCCTCCTTCATCAACTCCCTTACGACCTCCATGCGATCCCGGAGAGAGTTGCAGGCCACCCGGATACCCTACAATACACGAATAGATAGCTAAAGAAAATTACAGGTTACCCGGATACCCTGCAATACATAAATGGATAGCTAAAGAGAGTTGTAGGCCACCTGGATACCCTACAATACATGAATGGATAACTAGAGAGTTACAGGCCAACTGGATACCATGTCATACATAAATGGATAACTAAGAATTGCAGGCCACCCAGATACCCTGCAATACATAAATAGATACCTAAAGAGAGGTGCAAGCCACCTCGATACCTGCAATACATGAATGGATTACTAAAGAGAGTTGCAGACCTCCCGACCCTTCAATACATAAATGGATAGCTAAAGAGAGGTACAGGCAACACAGATGCCTTACAATACATGAGTGGATAGCTAAATAAAGTTGCAGGCCACCCAGATACTTTACAATACATGAATGGATAGCTAAAGAGAGGTACAGGCAACATGGATGCCTTACAATACATGAGTGGATAGCTAAATAAAGTTGCAGGCCACCCAGATACTTTACAATACATGAATGGATAGCTAAAGAGAGTTACAGGCCTCTTGGATAACTTGCAATACATGAATGGATAGCTACTGAGTGTTGCGGACTACCGGATGCCGTGCAATATTTATATGGATAGCCAGAGAGAGTTGCAGGCCACCCAGATACCCTGTAATGCATGAATGGATAGTTATAGAGTTACAGGCCACCCGGATACCCTGCAATATATGAATAGAAAGCAATAGAGAGTTACAGGCCACACAGAGGCCCTGCAATACATGAATGGATAGCTAAAGAGAGTTGCAGGCCACCCAGATACCTTGCAATACATGAATGGATAGCTAAAGACAGTTACAGGCCTCTTGGATAGCTACTGAGTGTTGCGGGCTACCTGCATGCCCTGCAATATTTAAATGGATAGCCAAAGAGAGTTGCAGGCCACCCGGATACCCTGCAGTACGTAAATAGATAACAAGAGAGTTGCAGGCCACCGGATACCCTGCAATACATGAATAGATAGCGATAAAGAGTTGCAGGCTACACAGAGGCTCTGCAATGCATGAATGGATAGCTATAGAGAGTTACAGGCCACCAGGATACCCTGCAATACGTTATTTCATATCTAAAGAGAGTTACAAGCCACCCTAATACCCTGCAATACATAAATGCATAGCTAGGGAGAGTTACAGGACACCTGGATGCCCTGCAATACATGAATGCATAGCTATAGAGAGTTACAGGTCACACGGATACCCTACAATGCATAAATGCATAGGTATAGAGAGTTACAGGCCACCCAGATACCCTGCAATACATAAATGCATAGCTAAAGAGAGTTACAGACACCCAGATACCCTGATATATTTGAATGGATAGCCAAAGAGAGTTTCAGGCCATTCATATACCCTGCAAGCCACCCAGATACCCTGCAATACATGAATGGATGGCTAAAGAAAGTTGCAGGCCACCTGGATACCCTGCAATACATTAATGGATAGCTAATGTGTGTTGGAGCCCATCGGAATACGCTGAAATACTTCATATATATTCACTTGGCTTTGAATTGCGACATTGCAGTTCTTGATAATACTTAATTTATGATGAGTGAAAAGTGGTTACGAGATTCGATATTTTTCATCCTCGTGCAATCAAAAATTACTTTTGGCTGTTGTTTCTTTTAAAAAAACTACTTTATCATTCCTACATATTTTGTATAAAAAAACGAAAATACCATTCCAATTTCCTTGACTTTAATTATCATAAATCAAGTCAATCCCCCTCTTCGGTTTGATATACACATTTTCCTCATTACGTAATTCAATCCAATTCACCTCTCCGGTTTCCCATACCCATCATGGATTGACTATTCCAATTTCCTTAACTTTAATTATATTTTCCAAGTACGTAAAACAAGTCAATTCCCCTCTCCCATTTACTATACACATCCGGGGTTGACTGTTCCAATTTCCTTGACTTTCATCCTTATCATCATCATCATATCCTCCTACACCTATTGATGCAAAAGGCCTCGGTTAGATTTCGCCAGTCATCTCTATCTTGAGCTTTCAAATCAATACTTCTCCATTCATCATCTACTTCACGCTCTTCATAGTCCTCAGCTATGTAGGCCTGGGTCTTCCAACTCTTCTTGCACCTCGTGGAGCCCAGTTGAAAGTTTGGTGAACTAATCTCTGTTGGGGAGTGCGAAGAGCATGCCCAAACCATCTCCATGTACCGCTCACCATGGTCTCATCCACATAAGGCACTTGAGTAATCTCTCTTATAGTTTCATTTCTATTCCTGTCCTGTCATTTAACGCCTAATATTCTTCTGATGGCTTTATTCTCAAATCTACAAAATATGTTGCATATTGTTTCATTGTCATACCTTGACTTTACTTATCATTTATCCCTAGGACACAAATTAATTAAATCCCCCTCTCTGGTTTCCTATACACATCCCGGAATGACTCACATGGCAACATAAATCCGAGCCGAAAGAACCTCCTGTGGCACTGGAATTGGCACCAATCATGGAATCCGAATGCTTCACCACGACGTATTCCAGGGGAACTCCCAGTGTGTAGGCAGCTACTTGCGCCACCTGGAAATACAAATTATGTCAATCCGTTTATTTATTACATGTTTGTTTTATCAAAATATACAAACATATAAATGATATAAACCCACAATCTATGGAAAAGGAAATTTATTTTGATCTTTCGAAGGGGCCATCTCCCTTCCTCTTCAGGAAACATTTGTTTTCTGAAGAGGAAGGGAGATGGTCCCTTCGAAAGCTCAAAATAAATTTTAGTTTCCATAAATTGTGGGTTTATTTCCGTTATCATACATTCACGGAAAATTGTGCATTTTATTGTACAAATATACACTTACACTTGCTTTAACATTATCTTCTTCATACTTCATTGGTGGTGGTTAGGTGACAGAAACATAATAAAATTCAGACTATTGATTGCAGAATAGTTTATATTCTAAAACGAAAAAGATTATAAATTCTTTCTTATTGAGTAGCTTAAAATATGTTATAAGTTTTTTTGTGACAAACTTCTAGTAATTTGTATTGAAATTATGTATGGGACATATTTGCCTCCTACCTGGTGAGTGAGCACAGTCACTAAACATGAAAGAAGGCATATTCTTAATGATTCTTCCTTAAGTAGATGTGAATGCAGTATACATGTATACATCTTCTGACAAAACGAGTACAATAACATATAATCGGAAATTATATACCATACTCTGAAACTCATCACAAAAAAAAGAAGAAAAAAGAAAAAAAAAACACACACACACATTCGCGCAAGTACACTTATCAATAACATAAATAAACAGGGACATGAACAAAACATACGAATTCAGAAAAAGATACTTATCAGCTCACCTTCGTATTAATACCTTGCCCCATTTCGATTCCTCCGATGGACAGAGCCACGGTGCCGTCCAACTCGTAGACGGTCACCTGCACGCCGAACCGAAACATGGGAGGGTAATTGAACTCGTACCACATGGGAATGATGCTGAGACCTCGCTTTTTGAATAAGTTGGCCTGTCGAGAGAGAGAGAGAGAGAGAGAGAGAGAGAGAGAGAGAGAGAGAGAGAGAGAGAGAGAGAGAGAGAGAGAGAGATTATGAAATTGTGCTATTTTGTAAAGTTAAGTATAAGCTGGTTAGTAAAATTATGAGGATATATAAATCTGCTAGCTACTCAAAAATCCGACAGGTCAGATAAACCCAAATATACCAAGATCTTGAAGGTATCATGCTATTTATCAAGATTATGAAAACAGTAAAATTATCTTACTCACTGGACATTTTATTTCTCCTGTTATCTGAGACGTATTATATTCCTACATCTGAAATGTTTTTGTCTTGCTCGTAATCCTGCCTGAGCAATATAATTCTATAGTCAATCCTTTTTAGTGAGGCAGATTTGCACAGACTCGCAGGGGTGCCCTTATAGCTCGGAAAAGTTTCCTGCTCGCTATTGGTTGGACAAGAATAATTCTAACCAATCAGATAGCAGGTAACTTTTTCGAGCTAAAAGGGCACAGCTGCGAGTTAGTGCAAATGCGCCTCATTAAAAAAAATGAGTATAGTGAGTGATATATTACTCACTAGATTTATATTACTCAGGCAGGATTACGAGGAAGATAAAACAAACATTTCAGATATAGGAATATAATGAGACTCAGATAACAGGAAAAATAAAATGTCTGAGAAAGGAAAATTATCCTCCACTTTCTTACTTGATTGAATTCCTCGACATTAGTTTTCCTCTCCTCGTAGTTGGCCTTCTCCTTCAGGAGCGGAAGGATATCATCGACCACGACGTTCTTCTCGAGGGGCGGCGCCAAAAATCTTGGCACGTTCGGAGGTGCCATGTTTACTTCCCTGACTTCCAAAGGATCTTTTCCAAGGGCGTGAGCTATGTGGTCCATGACTGTCTCAATTGCTCCGATGCATTCAACGTGACCTGCCGGAGATAAATGTTGAAGGATTAGCTCTCTCTCTCTCTCTCTCTCTCTCTCTCTCTCTCTCTCTCTCTCTCCTCTCTCTCTCTCTCTCTCTCTCTCTCTCTCAGGGCAAGTCTGCTGGATAATTTTGGGTAGTGCCAAAGCCTCTATACAATGGCCTTCCACTATCTTGGGGTAAGGTTATCTTGCTAGAGGGTTCACTCGGGCACACTTTTCTGTCCTATATATCTCCTTCTTGTTTCTTTTTAAGTTTTTATAGTTTATACATAAAAGATCAATTTTAATGTTATTACTGTTCTAAAATATTTTTCATTGTACATAGTAGTTTATTCATTTCCATATTTCTTTTCCTCACAGGGCTATTTTTCCCTGTTGGAGCCCTTAGGATTATAGCATCCTGCTTTCCCAACTAGGGTTGTAGCTTAGCAAGTAATAATAATAATAATAATAATAATAATAATAATAATAATAATCCACCTTATGTGCGGTAACTAAAGCATAGGACATATCCCACAATGGCTGTTATCTGAAAATCTTAGTCGTATCTTTTGTTGCTAATTACAATACATTATGCAAACGTGATCGATTTTGAAATAACAAAAGGAACAACTACAAACCTAGTTAAGGCATCAGATATTACAGGCGATTTTATATGTAGCACAATACAACAATACAGTTGACGTCTAAACTCTGTAACTTTTTTTTTTTTTTTTTTTTGGGGGGGGGGGGGGGCGGTCAGAAGGGTTAGGTGGGTGAGGGGAGGGTAAAGGAAGCTGATGTTCATAGTTTTCCTTATAAGAATCTACAGTAACAAATGAGATTGGCTGGAGCTTCTGTATGTATAATTTGTACTAATAACACAATAAGACTAAATTTCTTTTATAACTATTACGCTATTTAAAGCAAACGAGATCTCGATTAATGTATGTATATCAAAATAGAGAACAAATGCTTCTTATATTAAAATCACTAAAGCTAATTCTTCGTTTGACGATTATTTAAGCCTTATATTACCTAACTGAAATACGGTTATTTCACTAGTAACTTAACCATGAATTAGAACCTAATTTACTTTAAAAGTGACTCGAGGCTTCATTACAAGTGACCTCAAAACCGATCCACTTTTCCCCAGACCAACATTAAACCATACGCAATCAAAATTTACAATTGAAAGGATTAAAGTTTAAAGATTTACGGTTTAAAGGTCGCTCATGAATGGCAGAGGCAAGGGAAAGTAGCAATACCCTAGTAGGACAATGCCCTAAAGACTGACCATGTATCCATATGATCAGCGCCCAAGCCCCCTCACCACCCAAACTAGCACCAGGGAGGGCCAAGCAATGGCTGCTGATGACTTAGCAGGTAGAGACCTATAGGCTCCCTCAAACACCTCATCCTTAGCTCACAAGGATGGTGAGGTTGCAGACACTACAAGATACTATCGAGTTTGAGCGGGACTCGATCTCCCGTTCAGCAGACCGGCTGGTAGGGACGTTTCCAATAGGCCACTACAAGACCAACTTTCAAGTTAGAATTCCTCACGACTCACCTGGCGTCCTGCACCAGGTATTTGCCGGAGTATCTGTCGTGACTATAAAAGGCGTGACCATCATGTTGGGGATGTGGTAGGTGTTCTGGAGGATCGCCAGGGCCATGAAGACGGAGGCTTCATTCGCGAGGTGACCCACGTCCGAGATCAGCTCCATCTTCAGGGCTGTGATTTTCCCTTCGTCGTCAAAGCTGACCTGCGAAGGAGGAGCATTATCATTACTCTAGTACTTGCTAAGCTATAACCCTAGTTGGAATAGCAGAATGCTATAAGCCCAAAGGCTCCAACAGGGAAAAATAGCCCAGTGAGGAAAGGAAACAAGGATAGATAAAGTATTTTAAGAAGAGTAACATCAAAATGAATATCTTCAATATAAACTATAAAAAACTTTAACGAAACAAGGGGAAGAGAAATAGGATAGAATAGTGTTCCCCAGTGTACCCTCAAGCAAGAGAACTCTAACCCAAGACACTGGAAGACCATATGTTGGCTCATTTGAAAATTTGGTTCAATGTAACTGTTATTCTTTAAAAATATATTAGTGTACGCGACCCGTCAATTATGACAGCTAAATATTTAGATAGATATGGGTTAAACATGTCCTATTTAAGAGAATAATTATATTTACCCATTCACCAGGGTATAACTACTCCCTCAACCCCTTAACTGGGGGACGGGGAAAGCTGAGCGAGGCTGGAAAGATATATATATATATATATATATATATATATATATATATATATATATATATATATATATATATATATATATATATATGAACATATATCACAAGCACACGTGATTTTAATTAATGTAAATATCACCCACGAATTGCATTTAATACCGAATTCTATCTTGGGAATACATATCCACTTGGAATTCATTTTATGGTAACAGCTTCTGGCCGGATGGTGATTCGAACCACCACCTGTACGGCTAGAAACCATGCTGGCAGGGACCCTACCGACTCAGCTATCAAGAGAGACATATATATATATATATATATATATATATATATATATATATATATATATATATATATATATATATATATAAACAAACATATCCATGACCTCTCACCTCGTAGGATGCCTGATAAGGTTCCCTCAATCCGGAGTATGTCATCTGAGTATTGAGGTCAACCACCATCCTAACAGGGCGTTCCAGCTTCCTGGCAGCTATAGCTGCCGCAGCTGCCACAATATTCTGCCTGCTCACCTTGGCGCCATAGGCCCCACCCAGTCGACGTACCGTGACGTTAATTCTGTAAATAAAGTAGTATTTTTATCAAAGGTTAAAGATATGTTTTTAGTATCAGTTGCATCAGAATAGATCCTCACCAGAACGTCAGCGGGTCCAGCCCAACCCGCCATTGCGGTGCTCAAGCACAGTAGTGGCCTCCCCAGTAAATAGTTTCAACTCACGGTTCCGGGCTGGGATCGATCTGCCGCCATGCGAATGCTAGGCGAACAGGTTATTACTGTACTAGCCAGGAGGCTAGTATTGATAGGGGTAAAGTTCCTGCAAATTTTTATTGTATTTATTTCTTTGGCGATTCTTCTTGATAGGATTTAGAAATTGTATTTAAGTGCAACACCGTCAAGAACAGGTAAATGTCTTCATTTATTTTAACTTATATTGAATATGATCACATGTAAAAATGAAACTGAATTTGTGGAAAAAGTAGAATTTCCATAAAACTTGAGAAAATGGAAGAGCTAAGATATCAAGGTGGCTATTACAAATGAGTTTCTGTTAAATGTAATTAGTAGATTTTAGAAGTGTACTTGTTTGTTTGTGTTTACATTATGTATACTTGCATGTATACGATGTTAAAAAAAAAGAAAAAAAAAGAAAAAAAAAAACCTGGCTAATATAAAATACCATGACAGACATTTTAAGTGGAAAATGCTGACCTGTTCGCAGGTACATCTAAGACCTGGGACACGACGTTTTGAGTTTCCGTCGGCCACTGGGTCGTACTATACACGTCGTAGCCTCCGTCAATAGGAATGACCCTGGCGGCGTGAGACTCCATGCAAAGGTGGTACTGGTAGCCGAAAGACATGTCGCCTTGAACCGAGTTAGGGGCTGCGTCTTTTGCCTCTGTGGAATGAAACGTTTAGAACCAATGAAATGATAGATTTTTTGGGGGTATTCCAGAGGGAACTTTGTGATATTCTTCAATATAGAAATAAGAAAAGTAAAAGAAAAAAAGTTTATTGTGTAGTATTTAAAGGGAACTTTGTGATATTTTTCAATATAGAAATAAGAAAAGTTTAAGAAAAAACGTTCATTGTGGCATATTCCAAAGGGAAGTTTGTGGGATTTCTTAAAATAAATAAGAAAAGTAAAAGGAAAAACGTTTATTGTGGAGTATTCCAAGTAGAACTCTGTGATATTTTTCAATATAGAAATAAGAAAAGTAAAAGAAAAACTTTTATTGTGGAGTATTCCAAAGGGAACTTTGTGAAATTTTTCAATATAGAAATAAGAAAAGTTTAAGAAAAACGTTCATTGTGGCATATTCCAAAGGGAAGTTTGTGGGATTTCTTAAAATAAATAAGAAGAGTAAAAGAAAAACGTTTATTGTGGATTATTCCAAGTAGAACTCTGTGATATTTTTCAATATAGAAATAAGAAAAGTAAAAGAAAAACTTTTATTGTGGAGTATTCCAAAGGGAACTTTGTGAAATTTTTCAATATAGAAATAAGAAAAGTTTAAGAAAAAACGTTCATTGTGGCATATTCCAAAGGGAAGTTTGTGGGATTTCTTAAAATAAATAAGAAAAGTAAAAGGAAAAACGTTTATTGTGGCATATTCCAAAGGGAAGTTTGTGGGACTTCTTAAAATAAATAAGAAGAGTAAAAGAAAAACGTTTATTGTGGATTATTCCAAGTAGAACTCTGAGTTTTTTTAATATAGAGATAATAAAAGTAATAGGAAAAACGTTCATTGTGGCATATTCCAAAGGGAAGTTTGTGGGATTTCTTAAAATAAATAAGAAAAGTAAAAGGAAAAACGTTTATTGTGGCATATTCCAAAGGGAAGTTTGTGGGACTTCTTAAAATAAATAAGAAGAGTAAAAGAAAAACGTTTATTGTGGATTATTCCAAGTAGAACTCTGAGTTTTTTTAATATAGAGATAATAAAAGTAATAGGAAAAACGTTCATTGTGGCATATTCCAAAGGGAAGTTTGTGGGACTTCTTAAAATAAATAAGAAAAGTAAAAGGAAAAACGTTTATTGTGGCATATTCCAAAGGGAAGTTTGTGGGACTTCTTAAAATAAATAAGAAAAGTAAAAGGAAAAACGTTTATTGTGGCATATTCCAAAGGGAAGTTTGTGGGACTTCTTAAAATAAATAAGAAAAGTAAAAGGAAAAACGTTTATTGTGGCATATTCCAAAGGGAAGTTTGTGGGATTTCTTAAAATAAATAAGAAAAGTAAAAGGAAAAACGTTTATTGTGGAGTATTCCAAGTAGAACTCTGTGATATTTTTCAATATAGAAATAAGAAAAGTAAAAGAAAAACTTTTATTGTGGAGTATTCCAAAGGGAACTTTGTGAAATTTTTCAATATAGAAATAAGAAAAGTTTAAGAAAAAACGTTCATTGTGGCTTATTCCAAAGGGAAGTTTGTGGGATTTCTTAAAATAAATAAGAAGAGTAAAAGAAAAACGTTTATTGTGGCATATTCCAAAGGGAAGTTTGTGGGATTTCTTAAAATAAATAAGAAGAGTAAAAGAAAAACGTTTATTGTGGATTATTCCAAGTAGA
>NC_090733.1:146474482-146489482 GCF_036898095.1 Palaemon carinicauda
TGTACGTCGTTTATATAATCCAGTTTATCAATAACAAGTTAATCATACAAATAAGAAGAATTTCTACAACCTGATTGTTGCGTGCGAACGAGCATAATGATCTGTTTCTTTCTTTTTCGCAAGGTATGTTATTAGCTGTAATCATATTCGAACCATATTCTATTGATAAAGACAATGCTGCTAGTAGAGCACCAATGTGTCCTAGACAATTCTTTTATAGATTTTTGTACACTCGATAGGCAGAGAACTAAGGACGGTTAAGGTCTCGTTTGAAGATGCTGTTGCTAGTAGACCACTGGTGTGTCCCAAATATTTCTTTTATAGATTTTTGTACACTCAATGGTCAGAAAGTAAAGTACTATGAAAGTCTCGTTTATATTTGTTGTTTCGATTTCAAGTTAATGTGACATTCGCACAAGTCTTTATATTTTATATCTAGAATCGCGATGATGAAAATCTCTCGAAATCCTCATCAATAGTGAATTATTGTTATCAACCAGTGTTTATTGACTGATCATTTCCGATGTGATGGAACAAACTTTCTTCTGCAAGCATTAATGGAAACACAAGGAGGCAACCAAGTGAATGCGAGTTTAATTTTTCTGATAGGAATACTTACAATACCTAATCACCCTTACGATTGTGTTTGCTATGATTTTTCTAACATCAGAAAGGAATATTTTGACCAAGACAAATATATCTTACGTCGAAACCCCAAAGGCATATTTGTACTTTCTCTAGATAATTTTAACATTTTCAGGATTTTCGATCACTTGTAAACAGAAGCATTGACTTTTCACATGTTTAAAAGTTTAAAGGCCGCTCATGAATTGGAGAGGCAAGGGACAGTGACATTGCCCAAGCAAGCAGGACAATGCCCCCTCTCCTCCCAAGCTAGAACCAAGGAGAACCAGGCAATGGCTGCTGATTACTCAGCAGGTAGACCTATAGGATCCCCCAAACCTCTCCCACCCCCACCCTTAGGATGGTGAGGTTGCAGTGATCAAAGGAACTAGCGAGATTGAGCGAGACTCGAAGGCCAATGTGGCAATCATCAGGCGAGGACGCTACCACCAAGCCACCACAACCCTAAGCAATGGATTCCAACACTTACATTTCTGACGGACACATTAGCAACCAATTTCCAGTGCTTGGCAACTTCTTCCATGTGCCTGTAACTCTCCATGGACTCAGCAGCTTCTTGGAACACTTCTATCGCTCTCGCCAGGCTCACGTTGGCAGACAATATCAGCGGTTCTCCAAGACCAACGTAGTAAAGTTCCAAGATCCCGTGGGTGCAAATGTAATGGCTGTATGGTCCGTCGTTCTTGTAGATACCTACGTTAAAGAAACTGAATCAGGAGGATTGGTATTGATGGAAAATAGAAGCGGGGATAGATAGAAGCCTATGAACATTTACATGGTGAAGTTAGCACGAGAAGACCCAGGTCTACATGGCTGAAGACTATGAAGCATGAAGTAAGAGAGCCGAGGCCCTTTGCGTCAATGGGCGTAGAAAGGGATGATTATGATGATGATGTTGATAATGAACTTAGTCAAGAGAAAGGGATTATTATGATGATGATGATGATAATGATGACAATGAACTTAGTCAAGAGAAAGGGATGATTATGATGATGATGATGATAATGAACTTAGTCAAGAGAAAGGGATGATTATGATGATGATGATGATGATGATGAACTTAGTCAAGAGAAATATAATCTGAAGAGATGAATTAGATTGAGGAAATTGAAATTGAGAGAAAAACAATAAGTCAATCAAAGTATTCTACATCATACACTCACGAAAACTTGGTTGGAAGTACTGAATAAAATCCATTTCATATTTTGTTGGAGATAAACAGGGCCGGTGTCGCTTTTAAGCCGAAGTATTACTTGGTCTTTTTAAGATTAATTATTATTATTATTATTATTATTATTATTATTATTATTATTATTATTATTATTATTATTATTACAACCCTAGTTGGAAAAGCAGGATGCTAAAAGCCCAGGGGCTCCAACACGGAAAATAGTTCAGTGAGGAAAGGAAACATGGAAAAATAAAATATTTTAAAAAGAGCAACAATATTGAAATAAATATCACTTTATAAACTATAAAAACTTTAACAAAACAAAAGGAAGAGAAATAAGATATAAGATAGAAGAGTGTGCCTGAGTGTTCCCTCAAGCAAGGTATTAATCAAATCTGGAGTCTCTGGTGTTCTTTATTATTATTATTATTATTATTATTATTATTATTATTAGCCAAGCTACAACCCTAGTTGGAAAAACAAGATGCTATAAGCCTAAGGGCTCCAACAGGGAAAAAAAGCCCAGTAGGGAGAAAGGAAATAAGGAAATAAATAAATTATGAGAATAAATTAACAATATATCATTCTAAAAACAGTAACAGCGTCAAAACAGATATGTCCTATATAAACTATTAACAACGTCAAAAACAGATATGTCATATATGAACAATAAAAAGACTCGTGTCAGCCTGGTCAACATAAAACATTTAGTAAGGAAGATGTAACATAAGACTTTTCTCGTCGGTCATCAACTAAGAGACTGATAACGTTGACGAATTCATGGTACATAGGTATCAGCCCTTTCATGATTTATCCATATATCGTACAACCTATGGCATCTGTAGGTTTCATAGGGAAATTGCGTCCCATACAAAAATATTCCTACTCGTAAAGTTTACAAATAACAAACACGAATGCTTGGTGAAGTGTATGGCCACCTTACGCTATCATTATTATTACAGTATTTTATTTTTCCTTGTTTTCCTTTCCTCACTAGGCTATTTTCCCTGTTGGAGCCCCTGGGCTTATAGCATCTTGCTTTTCCAACTAGGGTTGTAGCTTGGCTAATA
Organism: Palaemon carinicauda; assembly: GCF_036898095.1. Classification (NCBI taxonomy): domain Eukaryota; kingdom Metazoa; phylum Arthropoda; class Malacostraca; order Decapoda; family Palaemonidae; genus Palaemon; species Palaemon carinicauda. Next base: position 146,477,369 of record NC_090733.1, read on the forward strand.
ATAATAATAATAATAATAATAATAATAACCCTAGTTGGAAAAGCAGGATGCTAGAAGCCCAGGGGCTTCAACAGAGAAAATAACCTAGAGAAGAAAGGAAAACAAGGAAAAATAGAATATTTTAAGAAGAGTAACAACATTGAAATAAACATCTCATATATTAACTTTAACAAAACAAGAGAGAGAGAGAAATTATATAAAAGAGTGTGCCCGAGATAGCCATTTTCGTTATCCAATGTCCAGGTTTAAGGGACATTAACTAAAAAAAAAAAAAAAAAAAAAAAAAAAAAAAAAAAAAAAAAAAAAAAAAAAAAAAAAAAAATAAATAAATAAATTTGCAGCGAATGTTTCTATGTTGAACAGGCTGAAATAAGTCCCTCCTCATATTTTATATAAGGCAGATCCATTTTAACGTTGTTACTGATCTTGAGGTATTTTATATCAATTATTCATTACATCTCATTTAGTTTATTTATTTCCTTTAATCAGTAGGCTATTTTTTTTCCTGTTGGAGCCCTTTTTCAACTTGGGTTGTAGCTAAGCTAATAATAATAATAATAATAATAATAATAATAATAATAATAATAATAATAATAATAATAATAATAATAATAATGATAGTCGTAAAATGTGAACCACGGCTGAATTAACAAGGATAAATCTATATCGTTAATTATTCATATAGGTATGTAAATTGAATTACTTTATATTGCATCACAACATTTTTCAGATTATGCACTGATTAGCTGAGTTTTGGATTGAAATGTGAATTAAATAAATGAATAAATAATGAAAAAGGAAGAAAGAAGGTAAGGAAAACGTATCACGAGACGTGGATTACCGTTGTAATTAATACCTCGTTAGATTTCTATCGAAGCAGCTCTTCTAGGAGAAGGACACTCCAAAATCAAACCATTGTTCTCTAGCCTTGGGTAGTACCATAGCCTCTGTACCGTGGTCTTCCACTATCTTGGGTTAGAGTTCTCTTGCTTGAGGGTACACTTGGGCATACTATTCTATCTAATTTCTCTTCCTCTTGTTTTATTAAGGTATTTATACAGTAGTTTATATAGGAAATATTTATTTTAATGTTATTACTGTTCTTGAAATATTTTATTTTTTCTTGTTTTCTTTCCTCACTGGGCTATTTTCTCTGTTGGGGCCCTTAGGCTTATAGCATCCTGCTTTACCAACTATGGTTATATCTTGGCAATTAATAATAACAATAACAATAACAATAACAATAACAATAACAATAATAATAATAATAATAATAAATGATGTGCTTTGAACTATACGAATGAGTTGATATTCGCAGATATAATTTGGACTGTGACAACATTATTAACAAATTCTGAATATTCGCTTACCTTGCCCTGTATTTCCAACAACGATACGGGCTTTTTGGTCTTTCAGTTGATTCAGGACTTCGTAAACACTCTGAAAAAAAAAAATATATACAATAATGAAAAATGCTATAGATTAAAGTAATAGATTTCACGTATCAAAATTGAGATTTGCATGCGACTAGATTTTGATAATTATTATTTATCTTTAATGGGATTTTTAAGAAGCCTAGTTTACTGTCATGATATATATATATATATATATATATATATATATATATATATATATATATATATATATATATATATATACACAATGTATATGTATATGTATATGTATATGTATATATATAAATATGTATATGTATATGTATATATATATATATATATATATATATATATATATATATATATATATATATATATATATATATATATATATATATATATATATATAATGTGTGTGCGTGTGTGCGTGCGTGCGCGTAACCTACATTTACAATAAATAAGCCCCTCTCCTACGTAAATAAAATCAACTTTCACCATAAAAATCTTCTTATAACTCACCATATATTAATTTAAATACCATGAATCCTTAACATATAACTCACTAAAACTCTAGCTGTTCTTTTATTGGTTTCCTATGTAGGTCCATGTACAGTTGGATACAGTAATTCCTGGTACACCTCGTTTTGAGGAAGTGCACCGTGTTACATCCTTACTGGGTGGCGAGTTACTGTGTTTAGCCCCACCCACCACCTGGACCCTCTCTCCTTACACCATCTGTTTGGTTACTGAACATACAGTGATGGTGTAACAAGATGTATCTCCTCAGAGTGAGGTGTGTCAAGTATTTATGTGTCCATCTGTACATCAACATAACTTTAACTATTTATTTATATACTTCTAATGCAATATTTGAGGCCCTTTCTGAGTCCCTTTGCGTCAATAGGCGTAGGAGGAGATGATGATGATGATGAATGCAATATTTTATTAAAATATTTGATTTATAGACCATCTTCTTTACCTATACAAAATCTAAATTTTTTTTTCAGGAGTTCTTCCTTTCATTATATAAATCATAACCCTTATAATGCACCTCACCACAAGTATTATGTGACGTTAAAAATCTCAACATTCATATAACAATCTTTGCCCCGTTTCCTTTATCAGAGACAATTATTTCTCTCATTTTTTTTTTAAATTTTTCTCCTCGTCCAAATACATTTTCTGTATTCCAGCCAAACATTATATCAAGCAGGAAGTCTCGTATAATGTGTGTGTGCGTTTGTTTGTGTGTATATAAGATATATAAGCCTTCAAGAATACATTACAGAAACCTCTTGTGTGGTGTATCCATGACAACATTCATCAATAGTGTTTCTTATTCAGAATTGTTTAACCATTGAAGGGAACTCATCAATAACCTTGAGTGGAAGGGGAGAAGCGATCATTGTAATACATAAAAGATTGCAACAGCAAATAATTGATTTATTGGTGCCATGGTCACGCTATGGCATCAAATGATTAATGAAATTCTGAATCTTTTGAAACATAAGAAAAATGTTATATGTTATTCAGCGTCAATGAATGCAATATAGTATGTATGTATGTATGCATGTATGTATGTATGCACAGTACATTTATATATATACGTGTTTTAACATTTTGACTGTAAAGCATATGCAATAAGGGGTATAGGTATGATAGTGGCCACCTGTATGTATGATAACGGCTGACTAAGAATACGGTAGTGTAAGGGCGTTAGCCCCCCCACCCCCCACCCCCACCTTCACCCCGGTTAAGTAAGTAGGTTAGTTGGTGTCCGGTTTTTATGCACCCTGGAGGAACTGACCGCTGATATACAAAGGCTCCTTGAAGAAAATAACTGACAATGTTAAGAAATGTTAGGATTAAGAGGATGGGTAAGTTAAATGATAGCGAATGATGTACAGTCTATGGGTAGATAAAGTGGGACCAACGAATTATTCAGATAAAAATGAAATGCCATCTAGGTTAACAGGAGCCTGTCCGAGAGAGAGAGAGAGAGAGAGAGAGAGAGAGAGAGAGAGAGAGAGAGAGAGAGAGAGAGAGAGAGAGAGAGAGAGAGAGAGAGAGAGAGAGCAGTTTATTATAAAATGGCTGCTCCTAAAAGTTAGATAAGTTATCCATGAATTTATGTTTTCTTTATTTTCCTCTGGTAGCTAATACATTCCATTTTCTTTGTATTTTTAAACATATACTCAATTAAATGATAGCTTGCTTCAGCAAGATTGGTTAACGATGATTAATTATATTAATTATATTGCTTGAATTTACAATGAGGAACTACTCATTGTACATAGTAGTTTAGTAGCAGCAATATGAGGAAAAACAGCATTAGTAGTAATAATATGCCAATGTGCTGAAACTCCTATTAATCAAATAAAGGTTCCTACCCTCAATTTTCTTGGTCGGTGCCAAGCAACTCCTGCCGAAGTAATGGAGAGATTTTCCTTAGGAGCCGGGGCCTTGAAAGTTTGTTCCTCATTGTCCAACTCCTTAGTCAAGTGTTTGCAATCACCACAGTTTCTTGCACAGGCATCATTGCAGGTCCCTTTGTAAGCATCCTATTGGTAGGCAAAGAAATAAAATACAGTTTTCAAAGAGACTTTGCGCTCATATACTGGTATGATTATATGTTCTTTTATATGTATATATTTCCTTATGAAATTATATCCGTAGAATACAAAATTACATACGTGATTTTATCTGTGTTTATGTTATTATGTGATATAGCCTATATGAAAGTCAATACACACACACACACACACACACACACACACACACACACACACACACACACACACACACACACATATATATATATATATATATATATATATATATATATATATATATATATATATATATATATGTATATATATATATATATATAAATAAATACAGTATATATATACTGTATATGTATATATACATATATGTATATATGTATATATATATATATATATATATATATATATATATATATATATATATATATGTATATATGTATATATACGTATATATATATATATATATATATATATATATATATATATATATATATATATATATATTTATACACACACACACACACACACACATATATATATATATAAATATATATATATATATATATATATATATATATATATATATAAATATATATATATATATATATATATATATATATATATATATATATAAATATATATATATATATATATATATATATATATATATATATATATATTTGTATATATGTATATATAGATATATATGTACATATACATATGTATAAATATATATTATATACATATACAAATATATATATACTATATATATATATATATATATATATATATATATATATATATATATATATATATATATATATATATATATATGTAATATGTATTTATATATATATATATACATATATATATATATATATATATATATATATATATATATATATATATATATACATATATATGTACATATGTATGTGGCTATCCTGGAGGGTATTTAGCCTCGCAGGGTGTAATCGGGTAGTTGAATCAGTAGAGCTTCAAAAGTTCAAAGTTAGAGCAAATGTTTTATGTTGACCATGCGGACATGAGTCTTTTTATAGTTTATATATGACATATTTGTTTATGACATTGTTAATAGTTTATATATGACATATCTGTTTTGACGTTGTTACTTTGTTTTAGAATGATTTATTGTTAATTTGTTCTCATAATTTGTTTATTTCTTTATTTCCTTTCCTTACTGGGCTAATTTTTCCTATTGGAGCCCCCGGGCTTATAGCATCTTGATTTTCCAACTAGGGTTGTAGCTTGGCTAGTAATAATAATAATAATAATAATAATAATAATAATAATAATAATAATAATAATAATAATAATAATAATGAGAACTTTGTCTAGGTGATAAGGTTTCTAATTTTTCTTTAGCTCGAATATTATAGCTATAATAGAAAATATATAGTTTACGTAGTCAGTTATATCATGCTAATTAATCTATTGTTTGATAACTATATAGCCTACATGTATGGATATATGAAAGAATCGGGCAATTTTCTAATGATAGATTATATTTCATTTAATCTATACAATTCGTCCAAAATGAGTAAACTGACTCTATCTATATATAAGAACATATATATTGTATGTAGTAGGTTGGCCAGGGCTCCAACCACCCATTGAGGTACTTCTGCTAGAGAGTTATTGGGTCATTTGACTGGCCAGACAGCACTACATTGGATCCTTCTCTTTGGTTATGGCTCATTTTCCGTTTGCATACACATACACCAAATAGTCTGGTCTATTCTTTACGTATTCTCCTCTATCCTCATACACCTGACAACACTGAGATTACCAAACAATTCTTCCTGGCTAAAGGGGTTAACTACTGCAATGTAATTGTTCAGTGGCTACTTTCCTCTTGGTAAGGGAAGAAGAGAGACTTTTGCTATGGCAAGTAGTTCTTCTATGAGGACAATCCAAAATCATACCATTGTTCTCTGGTCTTGGATAGTGCCATAGCCTCTGCACCATGGTCTTTCACTGTCTTGGGGTAGAGTTCTCTTGGTTAAGGGTACACTCGGGCACACTATTCTATCTTATTTCTCTTCCTCTTGTTTTTTTTTTTTTTTTTTTTTAAGTTTTTATAGTTTATATATGAAATATTTATTTTAATGTTGTTACTGTTCTTATATTTTATATTAATTATTAATTACTTTTCTTGTAGTTTCCTTATTTCCTTTCCTCATTGGGATATTTTCCCTGTTGGAGCCCTCGTGTTTAGGGCATCCTGCTTTTCCAACTAGGGTTGTAGCTTAGCAAGTAATAATAATAATAATAATAATAATAATAATAATAATAATGTCATCATTAGTATCAAGATTAGATACCATTTACACCTATATTTAGTTAGAACAGATCACATTAAAATAGGCCTATATCATTACGCCAGAACTCAAGGATTTTGCATAAACGCAACTTTCAGTATTATTATTATTATTATTATTATTATTATTATTATTATTATTATCAATATCAATATTATTTATTATTATTATTATTATTATTTATTATCATTATCGTAATTATTATCATTATTATTGTAATTACTATTATTATTATTATTATTATTATTATTATTATTATTATTATTATTATTATTATTATTATTATTATTAGCAGCCAGCAGTAGCAGCTAAGCTATACCCCAGCTGGAAAAGCAGGATGCTATAAGCCCAAGGACTCAAACAGGGATAAATAACTCGGTGAGGAAAAGAAATAAGGAAATAAATTAACAAGAGAAGTAATGAACAATTGAAATAACATAGTTTAAGTACAGTAATAACATTCAAATATATCTTTTATAAATAAACTATAAATATAAACTATAAATGGACGCTTATGTTAGCATATTCAACATAAAAAAAAAAGAAAAAAAAATTCTCTGCAAGTTTGAACTTTGCAAGTACCTCGATATCAACAAGTCTGCTCTTCAAGTTCTCGTCCGCGTCCTCTGCCAAGGACTTGAAGGCATCTAGGATGGGGCGGTATCCTGTGCAGCGGCAGAGGTTACCGTCCAAGGATTTCTCCACTTGCTCGCTCGTCAGCGGTCCTTTCTGCATTTGCCTTCGCGTAAAGAAAGAAATAGGAAAAAAGGGATTAATAGATTGCGTTTATGAACAAGGAATAATCCGTGAAAGTTTATATGGATTGTTGATCAGTGTAGCTAGTTATAAAAGGGAGTGGTCTTTTTAAATGGCTTTTTCAAAAGGCACATATGTCTATCTATCTATTTATCTATCTAAGTACATACTTATTTACTGAATATTTATAAATGTATTTAACGTATGTGCATATATAATACATACATACATACATATATATGTAGATGTTATATACATTATATATTCATGTATATATAAAGTATATTTGTATATTTATATACATATTTATGCATACATACATACATATATATATATATATATATATATATATATATATATATATATATATACAGTATATATATATATATATGTACAAACATATACTCTATATATATACATATATAATATGTATATATATACATATATATAAATATATATACATATACATATATATATATATATATATATATATATATATATATATATATATATATATATATATATAGAGAGAGAGAGAGAGAGAGAGAGAGAGAGAGAGAGAGAGAGAGAGAGAGAGAGAGAGAGAGATCTGGGCTTAAGTATTTATTATACATTCCACTTTATTCAGAGCTTCCAACTTCCTAAACGAAAATTTTCTGTCATCTAAAAGTATCCTTTCCACTTGAATTAAACTTTTTGCTCTATTAAAATAGAATCCTCTCTAATAATCGTACATCTTCCACTCAGAACTTACCCGTACATCGTCATGATCATCCCAGGGGAACAATACCCACATTGCGTACCGCTGAATCCATGGAGAGCTGTCTGCAGTGGGTTGTATCCTTTGTAACGGCTCCCCAAACTTTCAATCGTCTGGATGTTCCATCCTGCGCATGCGTAGACGAAAGTCAGACACTGGAAAGTGGAATTGCAAACATAAATTTAATATGTATTAATTTAAGAAATTGTATGTCGTAAAGTGTCCTTTTGGTAGTTTTAAAAACTTGTTTTATACCATAAATTATTAAAAAAAGGAAGAATGTTTTGATACTATGGTTATAAATTATAATCAATTAGGGAGCGATCAGGACGAATATCTCCAACCACCACCAATCCGCAGTTGGCCAGTGTGGTGATGAAAACTGGCCAAACCCCGGACATGTATACAGACATGTCTGAGGCTTTTGTCCTTGAGTGGACCAGAAACGGCTGCTTTTGTCGTTATACATACAGTATATGCAAATATTCAAACAATTCTTCTTTACCCAAGGGGTTAACTACTGCACTGTAATTGTTCAGTGGTTACTTTCCTCTTAGTAAGGGTAGAAGAGACTCTTTAACTATGGTAAGGAGCTCTTCTAGGAGAGGGACACTCCAAAATCAAACCATTGTTCTCTTGTCTTAGATAGTGCCATAGCCTCTGTACCATGGTCTTCCACTGTCTTGGGTTAGAGTTCCCTTGCTTGAAGGTACACTCAAGCACACTATTCTATCTAATTTCTCTTCCTCTTGTTTTGTTAAAGTTTTTGCACTTTATATGGAAAATATTTATTTTATTGTTATTACTGTTCTTAAAATATTTCATTTTTCCCTGTTTCCTTTCTTCACTGGGCTATTTTCCCTGGTGGGGCCCCTGGGCTTATTGCTTCCTGCTTTTTCAACTAGGGTTGTAGCTTAGCAAGTAATAATAATAATAATAATAATAATAATAATAATAATAATAATAGTATCTGTAGGAAAACCTTGCAGTTGGTTGTGAAGTGAAAATTGAGAGATTGGACAGCATGATGGAAGAAAGGAAGCTGGAATAAAGTAATATTGAAAACTAGAAAGTGGTTGAAGTTAGGGACGGAAGATGACGTTTCTAAGCTCCTTTAGTAATACCTACAGAGCAACCCGTGAGGTGTACTGGCGGCATCTTCGACCTTATTTCTTGGTACCGGCGTCTAAAATTGTCCCTCTTTTACCATACTCGATTCTTCTTCTTTAACCGTCATCAAAATATGTCGAATGTTCTCGTGGAAATTCGCTTTTATGCTTTAATAAAATCTTAGCTACGTAGCCACTTCAAATTTAGATTTAGATTTAACAGAACCGTAAACAGTATTTCAAACTTTGATCTCCCGTAAGATTTGAATATAAATGATATCTGCTCAACTCATTCGTGCCTGAGGTTACCTATTTTTCTGACCCGTTGGGAATAGTCCACCTAAAACTAGTTGATTGTTACTTCTATAAAAAAATTAGTCGAAAGATAATGTCGATATCCTTACAGTGAAGCTAAAAGACAAAACAAAATACCCCTATTTAAAAAAAAAAAAAAAAAAAAAGAAAAAAAAAGGCCCACATGACATTGCATCAACCAATCAGAGAGATCCAGTCGTATTCGGTGTTATTCATTCATTACCAGTTCTGCAGTTTTTATAAGACACTGGATCGCACCATCGATTCAACCTTAGACGAACATACTACTTCTCAGTTGATAAGCAGTTCGCGTGTTTTGGGCCAATACGTCATGACCTAATAGTCCTAACTGAACACTGATTTGTAGGTACACAGTGCCACCTCCAATCAGCTATTGACGTAAAAGTATTCTTGAAAAATAAAATATAGAACATCATATTCTTATGCGGGCCGTTATCTATAAAGCTTTTAGATCTAAGACGTAGAAAAGCCTGTATTAAATATATTTAAGATTGATATCTATGTTTCATTTTTTTTTTTTTGTTACTCAAAAAAATTGGTTACTATTTAATACTCTAATGGAAATATGTGAAACAGCCACCTTTTCCAAACATTGCCATAAGGAACGTTTACTGAAGAATTGTGGGAGTTTAAATTACGATCAAAGCACCTACTGTAATAATTTGCGTTTGATAAATTGCGGTGAAGTTTCTGTAATATTAAAGATAACGTTTCAAATGCAAAATTAAGATGTATGCAAAAAAAAAAAAAAAAAAAAAAAAAAAAAAAAAAAAAAAAAAGGTGAAAGGGAGCATACTACTGTAATAATTTGCTTTTGATAATTTACGGTGAAGTTTCTGCAATAAGGAAGAGAACTTCCGAGATGCAAAAAAAAAAAAAAAAAAAAGGATGATTTATAAACAAGAGGAAGAATAAAATAAAAAACAAGTGCGAGAGGGGGCATACTTCTTCTCTGCAGTATTAAGATGACAGAAGATAATCAAGTCAAAATATAATTTACGTCTTACTTTGAAGAAAATTAATTTCCTCCTCGTGCAAGAAGGAAGAGAGTTATGCGGAAGTTAATCACACCACCGGAATGCAAGAAAAAAAAAGACAAATTCCTCCATTCTATAATAAGAAAATGCTTTTGTTTCTCATGAAATATAAACAATAGCATTCTTTACCATCAAAGGACCTCTGCTTTGTCATAACACTATAGAGGGCATTAGACGCCGTTGCCAATTTCATAGCATGCTTTAACTCTAAGGATAAGGAATAAAAATATATTATGCAAAGTTGAATCGAAGGAGTAGGTGATACCCGTCAGAAAACTGGGTCGAAGACGCTACTTGCGCGCGGGTCTTAACTGAGAACCTGTTATTATTATTATTATTATTATTATTATTATTATTATTATTATTATTATTATTATTATTATTATTATTGGAATGTTTATGGCAAATCAAAAAAAAAAAGAGAAGTGGAAAGTCTTTTAAATGTTACGTTAGTGAGTTGAATAGTAGTTGTATAAAGTCTCCACAATAATAATAATAATAATAATGATAATAATAATAATGATAATGAGGTTGATATGAATAATGATACCAATAATGATAATGATTGATAATCCTAGTGGTAACAGTAATATTGTAATAACAGAGTTACCGTTGACAGTAATAGTAATTGCAGTAGTAAAGGAAGAAATGCTTATCGTATTAGTATTATTAATAGTAGAAGGGTTCTGCCATAGAGTAGTAGTAGCAGCATTATTATTATTATTATTATTATTATTAGTAGTAGTAGTAGTAGTAGTAGTAGTAGTAGTAGTAGTGGTTTGTCCACTGTCTTGGGTTAGAGTTCTCTTGCTTGAGGGTACACTCGGGCACGCTATTCTCTAATTTCTCTTCCTCTTGTTTTGTTGAAGTTCTTATAGTTTAAACAGGACATATCTAAATAATATTGTTACTGTTCTTAAAATATTTTGTTTTTCCTTGTTTTCTTTCCTCACTGGGCTATTTTCCCGGTTAGAGCCCCTTGGCTTAAAGCATCCTGCTTTTCCAGCTAGGGTTGTATCTCATAGCAAGTAATAATAATAATAATAATAATAATAATAATAATAATAATAATAATAATAATAATAATAATAATAATAATAATAATAACAGTAGCAGTAGTAGTAGTAGTAGTAGTAGTAGTAGTAGTAGTAGTAGTAGTAGTAGTAGTAGTGGAAGGGCACCTGGAGAGAATATATTGTAGAATGCACTTGTGTATCCATCAAAAGCTACTTCCGTTTTCATGACGTCAATATTTGCATTAATATTCGCGAGGAACTTTTCTCTCTGCTTCACGAAGGTTTGCGAGAATATGAAAGTTTGAATTTTTAATGTGTTTTTACGATATATTGATCTCTGGCCCATGAATTGTGAGATGAGCTCCACCTTTGATAAATAAAAAAATAAATTATTCGAATATCTTCAAAATTGAAATGATAAACGAAAGAGTTATGGGACATACATACATAACATACGTACATACATACATACATATTATTATTATTATTATTATTATTATTATTATTATTATTATTATTATTATTATTATTATTATAATATTTGCTGTTGTTGTTGTTGTTGTTGTTATTATTACTAGCTAAGCTACAACCGTGTTTGGAAAAGCAGGGTACTAGAAGCCAAAAGGCTCCAACAGGGAAAAATAGCCCAGCGAGGAAAGCTAATAAGGATATAAATAAACTATAAGAGAAGTAATGAATAATTAAAATAAAATATTTTAAAAATAGTAACAACATTAAAGGAGATCTTTCATATATAAACTATAAAAAAAGAGATTTATGTCAGCCTGTACAACATG
>NC_090733.1:146494482-146499482 GCF_036898095.1 Palaemon carinicauda
AATTAACTTGACCGGGAAGATCCCACGCCATTGAGTGCATATTAGATAGAAAAGGCTCAGGAGAAAGTTGGTTAGTTAGTTGATAAGTTAAAATCTATTCGTATAGGAATAAATTGATAGATAAGTAAATCTATGATTAAAAAGAAAACGTTACTGGAAAGGCATAATCAATGTGCTATGGTAGAATCCAAGATTTGAGAACAAGGGTTGTATGGTCTCAATCCAATGGTTTGTAAATGTGACACCTAAAGCAACTCAGTGACTTAAACAATGAGTCATTTAGAAAATTGATGACTTGATGCGTGATTTAGAAAATTGATGATTTAAAAACAATGCGTCATTTTGAAAATTCTTGACATAGCTAATGCACCATTTGGAAAATTATTGTCCTAAACAATGCGTCATTTGAAAATTGTTGACTTAAACAATGTGTCATTAAAAAAATGTTTACTTGAACAATGCGTCATTTATAAAATTGTTGACTTAAACATTGCGTCATTCAGAAAATTGTTGACTTAAGCATTGCGTCATTTAGAAAATTGTTGACTTAAACATTGCGTCATTTAGAAAATTGTTGACTTAAACATTGCGTCATTTAGAAAATTGCTGACTTAAACAATGCGTCATTTAGAAAACTGGTGGTAATTCAAAATATGCATAATTGTAGTATTTCGAAAACATTCAATACGCTCATAGTCCTTCTATTCATCGTAATCTATTATAAACGACAAGCTGATCCATAGCCTTAGCTTTGAATTCAAATTAGCCATAACAAATGCTGATGAAATTCCAACCATTAATTTGTTTAAGTAGGGAGACCATCACTCAAAATTGTCAGCTATCCTGACATTTTTCTTCTTGCTTATAAATTATAATCATAGATGGTTTGAATTATTCATCCTGAATTCGTAACGCAATGAAAGGACTTGTATCAGTTGCTCAGGACTGAATATTATAATTTTCTTATATGTATTGGAAATTTGTGTGTATTTTAAGTCTTTGTCTTCGCATTTAAAACAATTTACATAAGTAGAGATTCCAGGGTTATTATTTTTACAAATGAAGTGTTACAAAATACTAGAAACAAAATTAATTTGGTAAGCCATATGGAAAAAGGTGATAGTTAATAAAGGTATATATGTGGTATGTATTATAAAAGGTTATTCACTTACAGATAATGATCTCTTTACAATTATTCATCACCTGTATACGCCACATAAATAATTTACTTTTTTCCTCTCCCCATGCACCAGCAATACGATTAGATGAATTTCATATTCTCATTCTGTAACAAATTCCTTTTTATATTATTATTATTATTATTATTATTATTATTATTATTATTATTATTAAGCTACAACCCTAGTTGGAAAAGCAGGATGCTTTAAGCCCAAGGGCTCTAACAGGGAAATAGCCCAGTGAGGAAAGGAAACAAAGAAAAATTAAATATCTTAAGAACAGTAACATTAAAATAAATATCTCCTATATAAACTATAACAACTTTAACAAAACAAGAGGAAGAGAAGTAAGATAGAACAGTGTGCCTAAGTGTACCCTCAAGCAAGAGAACTCTAACCCAAGACATGAAACGCTTTCATATTAGAGCGACTAGTGCATTAAGAAATTAAATTGGAATAACATTTATTATCATGAGATGAAAAAGATAAAAAAATCTCCCATTATACTTAACAAGAGGAAGAGAAATAAGATAGAATAGTATGTCTAAGTGTACCCTCAAGCAAGAGAACTCTAACCCAAGACATGAAACGCTTTCATTTTACAGCGATTAGTGCATTAAGAAATTAAATTTAAATAACATTTATTATCATGAGATGAAAAAGATAAAAATCTCCCATTATACTTACAGACTGGATGCTGTATGTTTTCAAACCCCCTGGATTCTCTTGGTCGGGCATCGTCGCCACCACAGTGCAGAGGCCACACCCTGCCTCCCTGCAGAGGACCTTGGTTCCCTTCAGGACCAGCCTGTCCCTGAGGAAGTCCACGAGGCGGGTCCATGGAGGTATGTCGGGTCCAACTGTTAGGGATTCGATAAGAAATAGATTACTGATTTTAGTTATTTAGGTAAAACTTTATTCTGCGTCCTAAAGAAGAAGGGACCAGCCTGTCCCTGAGGAAGTCCACGAGGCGGGTCCATGGAGGTATGTCGGGTCCAACTGTTAGGGATTCGATAAGAAATAGATTACTGATTTTAGTTATTTAGGTAAAACTTTATTCTGCGTCCTAAAGAAGAAAGGACCAGCCTGTCCCTGAGGAAGTCCACGAGGCGGGTCCATGGAGGTATGTCGGGTCCAACTGTTAGGGATTCGATAAGAAATAGATTACTGATTTTAGTTATTTAGGTAAAACTTTATTCTGCGTCCTAAAGAAGAAGGGACCAGCCTGTCCCTGAGGAAGTCCACGAGGCGGGTCCATGGAGGTATGTCGGGTCCAACTGTCAGGGATTCGATAAGAAATAGATTCTTGATTTTAGTTTAGGTAAAACTTTATTCTGCGTCCTAAAGAAGAATGATTTTCGATATATATAAATAATATAGAATTTCAAATGGAGGAATATTATGCATTTTTAATATACTGATTCTGTCAAGGAATTGTTTCTTCTAAAAACAAAAATATCACCATGACAACAATCGTAAATAGAAATAATAAAGAAGTCGTTTGAAAAATCGTAGTAAGAATAATGGAATGATATTTAGGGTTCTAAGGTTTTTTATTTATCTATTGTAATAATTATCATATATTTTAGAAAAGACGAACACGAAAAACATTGTTTTCATTTACGACAAATTCTAATTTTGCTGTATATAATACTAACAGGGAAATGAGAAGGATAAATACATCGGGTCGAGCAGTTAACGACAATCCCTATTAACGGAAGCTAGATAATATATATATATATATATATATATAGATATATATATATATATGTATATATATATATATATGTATATATATAGATATATATATATATATATATATCTATCTATCTATCTATCTATCTATCTATCTATCTATCTATATATATATATATATATACATGTATAGTATATATATATATATATATATATTTATATATATACTATATATATTTATACATATATGTATATATATATATATATATATATGTATATATGTATATATGTATATATATATATATATATATACTGTATATATTGTCAATCTTTGATACAAAGCAAAAATTACCTTTATACGAACAATGATACTAAACCCTTATCAAGAAAATCGTCAAAGTTCATAAAAAAACTGAAGTGTCTGGGAAGTTGATTATAAAAATGCTGATATGGCGAACCCATTTTTCTTGATTTGAAACTTGTGCGATAAAATTGTTCATATGGCGGAACTTCCTTGAACAAATCAATGGTATCTACTTTCATACGTAAAGTTTAAGACATATGAAGCATAGTAAAAGAATTAATTCTAAGTAAAGAAAAAATGATTTCAAGAAATGCGACGTTCAGGAAAACATTATTACGATTTTTTTGTAATGCGATATGAATTGTCTAAATGGCTAGCAGTTGCTAAAAAAATTCACGTTAGGGATTAAGTATTTTATATTTTAGGCGTGTCGTAGAAACAAGCTTAAAATATCTTTAATTTGATGAAAGATTTTATTAGAAATATTTTGTTTAATATTTTGTTAGATACTGGCGTTGGAATGTTATCTTCAGTTCACCAATGAGAGAGAGAGAGAGAGAGAGAGAGAGAGAGAGAGAGAGAGACCATACAATAGATTATGTAATAATGATTTACTTCGAATACGTACACAATATGAGATAGGATTTCCTGTTTTAGAGTTTCTGAATGGAATTGTCAGATTTTTTACAAACAGGCATGACAGAATTCTACACACATATATACACAACACACACACACACACACACACACACATATATATATATATATATGTATATATATATATATATATATACATATATATACAAACATATATATGTATATATATACAGTATATATATATATATATATATCACAGTTAATCATATATGTATGCATATACTGTACACACATACAGTATATATATATATATATATATATATTTATATATATGACGTATGTATGTATTTATATATATATATATATATATGTGTGTGTGTGTGTGTATGCATAAATATATCATATACGTTCCAAAAATAACCTAATTCAAGCGGGTAAATCTATCAAATAAAATGCCAACCCTCGAACTTCAATAAAAAAAGCAACGTAAATTTTATTTTTTATCTCAAGCATTATAAGATCGACATTACTATGAATATAAACATTTCGTATGAATGGAGCAAACATCTTTTTGGGTCACTGTACCCAGTCAACACCTCTCTCTCTCTCTCTCTCTCTCTCTCTCTCTCTCTCTCTTTCTCTCTCCTTTTGTCTACCTTTGAAAGAATCTTATTGTATTATTGGGTTATTCTGAATATCTTCCTTTTCATGGAAAGTATGCTTACCATGACCGTAATATGCTAATGATCTCTCTCTCTCTCTCTCTCTCTCTCTCTCTCTCTCTCTTCTTTTGTGTACTTTAGAAAGAATCTTATTGTATTATCCACTGCATTCTGAATATCTTTCTTTTCAGGGGAAGTGTTCTTACCATGACCGCAATATGCTAAAGATCTCTCTCTCTCTCTCTCTCTCTCTCTCTCTCTCTCTCTCCTTTTGTATTTAGAAAAGAGGACGAAGACATTTCCCTATAGAGGGACGAAGGCTTTTTATTATTATTATTATTATTTATTACTAAGCTACAACTCTAATTAGAAAAGCAGGTCGTTATAACCCAGGGGCTCTAAGTGGGAAAATAGCCCAGTAAGGAAAGGAAACAAGGAAAAATTACATATTTTAAGAACGGTAACATTAAACTAAATATCTCCTATATAAACTGTAAAAAAATTTAACAAAATAATAGGAAGAAAAATAGAAAAAGGCGAAACACTTTAGATTTATGGGGGTCA
>NC_090733.1:146504482-146509482 GCF_036898095.1 Palaemon carinicauda
TTTTGCTTTCTTGATTAGTAATTAATTAAGAAATAATCAATCTCGAATTTACCAGAGAATAGCCGTGTTTGTTGTCAAGTAGAGCCGGAGGGACAGGAGATTATAATAGTGCACTTGGCTGAATGATTCTGATCTTTATTGATTAATAATTAACGATTAATTGAAGATAACAATGGATTTTCAAAGTTTACAGAAATCAGTCGTGTTTGGTGTCAAATGAAACGGGAGAGACAGAAAAACACAAAGGTGTAGTAGACAGGACAATTCTGCCCGTCATTAGTTAGTAATTAACGATTACATCTTTAGCCTGTAGTAATTCATTCATGGTTTTTTTCCTTGACGTTTCCATATTCAATAATATTGTCTTCATCATTTTCATAATTGCAATGGACCGCAGTTAGCCACATTTTTTTTCTATACAATCATTATTAATTCCATGCCAATTTAATTTGCTAAATACTTCTCATTTTGTTTATATAATAGTATTTTGATAAAAAATCGCTAGATTAATCAATATGTAGCCTAACGTAAATATGATTTCATTTGTATATACAGCCACGATGATGGTAATGAATTCCCTAAATGTTATTTTAGCGTAATTCCACAAATTCTTACTGTTTTGTTTTTTATCAAGAACTTGAAAGGTTTATGTAAATCTGTGAGTCGAGGGACAAGGTTTAAATGCCGTTCATGAATGGCAGAGGTAAGGGACAGTGACATTGCCCTAGCAAGCAGGATAATGACCTAGAGACTGATCATCTGTACATATGATCAGCGCCCAAGCCCCCTCTCTACCCAAGCTAGGACTAGTGAGGGCCAGGCAATGACTGCTGATGACTCAGCAGACAGACATATAGGGTCCCGTAAAGCCCCCATCCTTAGCTCACAAGGATGGTGAGATTGCAGCGACCAAAGGAACTAACAAGTTTGAACGGGACTTGAACCTCAGTGTGGCGCTCACCTGTCAGGGACATTACCACATCGGCCACCACAAGCACAACCCAGAACTGAATGCTAGTGACTGATGGTGGAACATGCAAACCATTCATTGTTAATTGGTGAGAGTCCAGAGAAGCTGCGTAGACTAGTGAAAGAGCCTAGAAGGACTAGCAATAGAATGAATAAAGTACATATGAAATATAATTAGGTCTTTTATAAATATTCAATATCAGAGCACCAGATTCAGAAATGAAACTAACGAGATTCAATAATATAGCAGAAGACGAAGTCACCAGAATTATCAAGAGAGCAAAGAACACAAACTGTGCGATCGATCTGATGCCAATGTTTGAAGTAACTGGAGTAAAAACTTCACTACTCTTGTTGACATTATTACAAGAATAGTAAATACAAGCATCGATGAGTGGAAGTTTCCCAAAATTTGAGAGAATTACTATACCCATACCGGTTCTGAAAAGTGTTCTAGATTATCAGGAATTAAGTTTACATAGACCTATTTCGAATCTTACCATTTATGTCAAAAGTGCTAGAATTTATAATTCTTGAACAACTAATTAGTCACTTAGATGAAATAGAAGCTTTGCCAGATAACCAATCTGTTTATAGAAAATTATACTCTACGGAGACAGCTCTCTATCTGTTCTGTTTTAACTGATATGCTGGAAATGATGGATAAGAACAAATGTGGTATTTTGATTTTACTCGATCTTAGTGCTGATTTTGATACTGTTGTGCAAGAACTGCTACTAAATGATCTACGCTGCATCGTTACTGAAGATCAAGGTTTTGAATACCTAAAAGCCTACTTGGTTGACAGAAACTACTGTGTGCAAATTGGAAATGTTTATTCGTCATATGAACCATTGAACAGAGGGGTACCTCAGGGGAAATTACTTGGGTCAATCTTATTCTGTATCTGTACTATCGATATATCAAAAGTACCACAAAGACACGGAGTAAAGCTTAAACTATTTGCAGATGCTACACAGTTTTACTTCTCGATAAATAATCTAGATAATACTGCTGAAACTTCAAACTAAATTTTTACCAGTGTTAGGAAATGGATGGTAATCAAACTACTAAAACTAAATGAAAATAAATCTCAGTTTATGGTGGTTGGAAAGTAAAGAGCCTAAGAAACTTGGACAATATTCAAATAAACACAAATAGACAAATAAACACAAATATCTTGTAAAGTTCGTGATGTAGGAGTATCACCTGACTGTAACTTGACTCTCAATGCTCTAATGAATAATGTAGTTAGAAACCCCAGATGTCATCTTATAAACATTGCTTTTATTAAGAAGTATCTGGATGAACATTCTGTAAAGAAACTTGTGATAAACTGTGTTACTACCAGGATTTACTTTTGCAACTCGTTATTATTATTATTATTATTATTATTATTATTATTATTATTATTATTATTATTATTATTATTACTTGGAAAAGCAGGATGCTATAAGCCCAGGGGCCCTACAAGGAAAATAGCCCAGTGATGAAAGGAAACAAGGAAAAATAAAATATTTTAAGAACAGTAACAACATCAAAATAAATATTTCTTATATAAACTATAAGAACTTTAACAAAACAAGAGGAAGAGAAATCAGATAGAACAGTGTGCAAGAGTGTACCCTCATGCAAGAGAACTCTAACCCAAGACAGTGGAAGACCATGATACAGAGGCTATGGCATTACCCAAAACTAGAGAACAATGGTTTGATTTTGCAGTATCCTTCTCCTAGAAGAGCTGCTTACCATAGCTAAAGAGTCTCTTTTACTCTTACCAAAAGGAGAGTAGCCATTGAACAGTTACAGTGCAGGAGTTAACCCCTTGTTTGAAGGATTGTTTTGGTAATCTCAGTCTTGTCAGGTGTATGAGGACAGAGGAAAATCTGTAAAGAATAGGCCAGACTATTCGGTGAATGTTTAGGTAAAGGGAAAGTGAACCGTAATCAGGGAGAAGGATCCAATGTAGTAGCCAAAATACCCCATAACTTTCTTGCGGTAGTATATCCACAACCTATTCAAAGGGCAACTCAAGAAATTATAAAACATTATACAAGAGGAGCAAAATTGATAAAAGGTGTCCCATACTGAGAAAGGATCTCTCCTACGTTGATTTACAATGGCTTCCTATTAAAGTGAGAATTTAGTTTAAAATATTTACAATAACCCTTCAAGTTATCAGAACCGGAAGTCGAAAATATCTAAGAGAATTGCTACATATCGTGCAGGCAAAACAATCGTGTCGACACGAGAATAGTTACAGATGGTTTCAAATTATTGGAACCAAGATATATCTCTACTGTATGTTCTAAAGCTTTCAAATGTGTGTGCCTAAGGCTTTACAACAAGCTTCCAATAGACATCCGAAAGACTGGAGATATTATTATTATTATTATTATTATTATTATTATTATTATTATTATTATTATTATTATTATTATTATTATTATTATTATAAGCTAAGTTATAACCCTAGTTGGAAAAGCAAGATGCTATAAGCCCATGGGCTCCAACAGGGAAATGCCCAATGAATAAAAGAAACAAGGAAATAGATCAGCTACAAGTTCAGTAATAAATAATCAAAATAAAATATTTTAAGAATAGTAACAACATTAAATTAAATCCTCATATATTGTATAAACTATGAAAACTTCAAAAAACAAGAAGAAGAGAAATGAGATGGAATAGTGTGCTCGAGTGTACCCTCAAGCAAAAGAACTCTAATCCAAGACAGTGGAAGACCATGGTACAAAAGCTATGGTCCTTCTCCTAGAAGGGCTGCTTACCATAGCTAAAGAGTCTCTTCCACCCTTACTTAGAGGAAGGTAGCCACTGAACAATTCCATTGCAGTTGTTAACCTTTGAGCTAAGAGGAAACTGACGACTTTCTTATTTTCCAAGTGTTTCGATAATGTATGTTTTAGAGTTAACTCTCAATACCTAAGAATATATACGACAAAGAATCTTTAGGTCCTGTGGGATACGGTTCCCCTATGTGAAAGGACTAGGAAAATAGTCCTTAAAGTAAAGTAAAATGGCATGATCCCGGTTACCCACCCTCCTGTTTGTTTTTTCTTTCCTGGATAAAAAAAAATTCTTCAAAGAAATTATTTTGCAGACGTGGGACAATACGATAAAAACAATGGTGTTGAAAGGCACAAATTCGCAAATTTCCAGAATTGCTTTACACAAGATAAAGCGTGTGGTCATGTGCTTTGAAAGTGTGTGTGTGTGTGTGTGTGTGTGTGTGTGTGTGTGCGTGCGCGCACGCAAGTACTTTCCCGTATAAGTAGGTAGGAGCTGAACCTGTAGCCTTCAAGAAACTGCTCTAATTTAAATATTGTAAATTAATATATCTTCTAAGTGTTAATAATAATTGTGAAAACTGGCGAAACAGTCACAATATTCACTAAAATGAGCGAGATCTTTGTACATGAATAGAACGGCTTTTGGTAGTAAGAAGATACAATTTTAAGTTGAAAGTACCAGTCTTATGAAAATTTAGAAATAAAAAAAAAGAAAAAAAGAAAAGAAAAAAAAACACCATTTTCGACAGTGAAAGATAATCTTAACGAATATAGGAATAACTTACTTTACGTCATGCATATAAAAATGCTAATTAACATATTTAGAATTATAGAAAATTTATATTTAGTTCTCAGATCTTTGCATACGAGAAAGTGAAATTAACCTCCATCAGATTTAAGATATCATTTAACATTATTGAAAATAAACATCTGACGGTTGTGCAAGATAAACACTATTAACTTAATAAATTACGAAACAATAAGTCATTATTAATGAGATCATATTAAATCAATCAATGTTCTAGAAGACCCTCTAGCTACGGTAAGCAGCTCTTCTAGGATAATGACTCTCCAAAATCAAACCATTGTTCTCTAGGCTTGGGTAGTGCCATAGCTCCTGTACTATGGTCTTACACTATCCCGAGGTAGTTCTCTTCCTTGAGGGTACACTCGGGCACACTATTCTATTTCATGTCTCTTCTTGTTTTTTTTTCAAGTTTTTAA